>NC_043008.1:31819856-31839856 GCF_006345805.1 Octopus sinensis
ATTTTATGGCTCGGAGCAAAGCAGGCCTTGCTGTTCACTCAAAATAACATGTAGCAAATTATCCACAAGCACTCGTGCAAACTGAGTTCTGAGCTTGTTCCATTTGCCAAAACGTTTGCAAGGTACCGGCAGGCCTCAAAAGACACATGCGTGCCCATAGAACATAATTACCGCTTTATTTCATTGAATGGTCATTTGTCGTTCACGACGAGAAACCCATCACACACACACACACATACATACATACATACACTACATATATATGTATAACATGTGTGTATGTATATTATATATATATATATATATATATATATATATATATATATATATATATATATATATATATATATATATATATATATATATATATATATATATATATACACACACATAGCAAAAGCAACAGTTGAAATGAATACAGTTATTCATTTCTATTTTCATTTTTAATTTTTGTTTTGTGCTTTAATTGGTAAGGTAGGAACTTCTACCTAGTCGTCTGCAATTTTCATTTCCCATTAACCTGAGTGACGTCATAGGTGACCAGTTTTTATTGTCACCTGTAATATAAATTCCGGTGAAAACGTTTGCAGTTGTCGAGATTCGTACTAGTTGCCAACGGTTCAAAACTAATTCTGAAGGCTTATTTCCAGTTTTGTTTTTAAATGATTCACTGCATTAACTATTAACATAATGGTTGGAATTCCACCTCCGAGTAAGAACCTAAAGATTAAGTTTACCAAGGTATAGATGTGATGATCACAGCTGGAACGACTTCGATCATAACTATGTCCGATCAAAGTTTACCTATATTACAAAACTAGTTAACGTGGGCGATTTTGGTTGTTCTACATACTTGAAATAACAACAGATCTCTGTCAAATACACCATTTGCATTTTAAGCTGCAAAGGACTTATTGGATAATGTAATCACCGATACATTATATCTCAAACAACGAGACGGGATTGACTGGTTTGTCTTTGGTTATCAGATTGCTTGATCAAGGCCGATCAGGAACTAAAAAACAATAACGTAAATGTAAAAAAGGACAATGTATAAATAGTGAGACAGGTCAGATCCACTGCTGGTCTACCAACTCATGATTCCCCTTCAGTCAAAAGATCCAGTTAGTTGGGATTTTTCTCATCTCAGCTATTTGGTTACGTCTCAAATCCATCAAATCAAACCCAGACGTCTTAAAAATAAGAAGTTAAGTAAATCATGTAGTCGTTGAATAATGTAGTCCTAGATACATTATATCAGTGAATAAGGAAAGGATGGTTACGGTTCAATCGCCAATGATTAGAGCTATAGCTGAACACAACTGATTTGGGGTTAAAAATTAACAAAAACAATATTAGAATTATCACTATGACCATCACCACTTACAGGAACTATCTCAACAAAAGAACTTGTCGGTGGATATCGACGAAAACTCAGCTACTATCTTGAATAAAGGACATATTGGATTACTTGGTACTACTAGATACACTATATTTGGATTTAAAGAGGAAGTGTGGTGGTTAGAGTAGAATACCATTGACCATAGGCCTGCTTGATGAGGGATGACCTGGAATTTACCTTTCATCTTTTCGGGTTCGATAAAGTAAGGACCAGATTAGCACTAGGGTCGATATAATCGACTTGCCCCCATCTCCGTAATTGCTGGCCTGGTACTAAAATTTGAAATCCTTATCATTATCGCCCTAGTGGCAAGTGAATGAAATTGTTATTATTATTATTATTATTATTATTGTGATTTGCCTCAGGTTCGGTCTTATTCCTGGTAGGAATTATGTGGATAGCTGGTTACTACCTGTAACCTTAGGTATCCACAAGTTTTCAGCAGTCTTTCAAGTGCTTAGAACCATCCTGATAATCCTTGCTGTCCTTAAGAGACAAACTTTCTATATGGGGTTGCACCGGGCATTCTATTTCAATCTCCTTCAGCCATTTGTCTATATCTTGTCTTACTGTTCCCAACGCACCAATTATTATACGCATGACCTTCACTGTTCGCCCCATATTTTCTCCATTCGATTCATGAAACCTCTTTTATTTGGCTTACTTCACAGCCAGCATTCTATTACTATTTTATTTTCATCTTTTACCCATTTCATTCTTTTCTTTTGCACTTTTCACAACGATTTTGGTCCTGGTCAATAGCTTGATGACGACCTGTCGGAGCTTGATCAGATACTCCCGACCTGCCGTGCATGACACCGTCACTGCTAAGTTACAGTCCCGTTAGCGCAATTCTGGTTATTATTTAATTTTGACATCACTCATTTAGAGGTAGCATTTGTAAGGTTGTACAATCACCAATATTTATATCGTGAGACCATCACAAGATAGGTTGCTAGCCAAGGATCCGAGAGACCACACCTACCCTCGTGTACATTGTTTCTAGTGCCACTGTCGTTCAATCCATTGTTTTATATCTTTGTATTTCACATTTTCATGTGGAGGAACGTGGCTTAGTCGTTAGTATGTCAGCACCATGATCGTAAGATTGTGGTTTCGATTTCTGGACCGAATGACGCGTTGTGTTCTTGAGCAAAACACTTCATTTCACGTTGTTCCAGTCCACGCGGCTGGTAAAAATGAGTAACGCTGCGATGGACTGGCGTCTCGTCCAGCTATGGAACACATAGGCCATAGAAACCGGGAAATCGGGCTCATGAGCCTGGCTAAGCTTTAAAAGGGCGCATTTATTTTATTTTTTTATTTCACATTTTCACTCGTGAGAATTTTGGTGTTGAGGTGGCACAACCATCGGTGTTTTACTGAGGTGGTACAAACATCAGTGCTTTTATTGATTATTATTATTATTATCATTATTACTATTATTATTATTATTATTATTATTATTATTACTATTATTATTACTATTACTATTATTATTATATTATTATTATTATTATTATTATTATTACTATTAAGGCGGCGAGCTGGCAGAAACGTTAGCACGCCTGGCGAAATGCTTAGCGGTATTTCGTCTGCCGCTACGTTCTGAGTTCAAATTCCGCCGAGGTCGACTTTGCCTTTCATCCTTTCGGGGTCGATTAAATGAGTACCAGATACGCACTGGGGTCGATATAATCGACTTAATCCATTTGTCTGTTCTTGTTTGTCCTCTCTGTGTTTAGCCCTTTGTGGGTAGTAAAGAAATAGGTATTTTGCCTGTCGCTATGTTCTGAGTTCAAATCCCGCCGAGGTCGACTTTACCTTTCACCCTTTCGGGGTCGATAAAATAAGTACCAGTTGATCACTGGGGTCGATGTAATCGACTCATCCCCTCCCCCAAAATTTCAATTTCCAGGTCCTTATATTTACTTAGTTTGTCAAATTCCTTTACAGATACATTTTTATCTGTAGGAACACTTACATCTATTAGTCTACAAGTATTTTCTTTCCTGTCTTTAATAACTATGTCTGGTCGATTAGCCTGGATCGTTCTGTCAGTGTTGACTGGAAAATCCCAGAGGATAGTGACATTTTTACCTTCAACCACTGACTCAAGATGATATTCAAACCAGTAACCAGGAGAGTTGATTTTTGTAGTGTTTACATATTTTCCAGTGTAAATACTGTTCTACCCAATTGTGGCGATTTTGTATTCGCTTATTATTATTATTATTATTATTATTATTATTATTATTATTGTTATTTTTATTGTTGTTGTTGTTGTTATTATTATTGCCTTTGTACAGCTTCTAACGCTGGAGATGTACTACGGTGTCAGCTGTTCACTACCAGTGAACTAAGATAACACCTCTTACTTTTCGAGCACCTTCCAGAGTATTCGAGCGGTTCCATGCAGTGCTGTTTTCTGCAAGTGCTCCACCCTTATTGCAGCCCCTATATGTTCCATGTACGTCTAGAAATTTTTACTCACTGTTCCCAGGACTCCAACAATTATTGGTACTACTACTACTACTAGGGAGTCATTAGAGCATTCAGATAGGCTATCTCGTAGTATTTGCTCAGACTCTCTACAGTTTGAGCTCACATGCCGTCTATAAAAGTTTTTCTTTCATCTTTATGAGGTTGAAAAAAACAAAAGAACGTCAAACTGGATGCATCGTGGTATTTGTTCTAGAACTTTGCGTTATGAATTCATTTCCCTCCCCCTCCATCGTCCGGTTTAACACCTACACCTAGCATCTTTGTTGCTTTTAGAGGATTCCACTCTAATGTAAATAGTCAGATCAAGTCTACGGTTTGAGGATATTTTCCATCCTCCTTCCCAGGCTCGAATGTCATTTTTACATGTTAGTCTTTCTAAAAATAATGATATCTGTTAGAGGATGCTTAGAAACCTAGGATGATGGCGAGCTCTTCATGCATTGCTTTCGTTAAACCGGTGGTCTATAAAACTCAACCGGTTGATTCTCAGTAATGGCGTCATTGGTCGATCGTTCAGTCATTTCTATTTGCCTCGGTTTTTACTTTCAGATTTTCATTAACAACCAGTTCGTTGATTCAGCCAATGGCAAGACTTACCCTGTTATCAATCCTTACACAACGAAGAAGATTTGTGACGTTCAGGAAGGAAGTAAGGTAAGTAAGAAACCATCATTACAAACCTATAGTTAACCATTTTCGTTGGGCGGCCGACATCTTTTATCCTTTACTTTTTATTTGATTCAGTCATTAAACTGTGCCCACATTTTATATTTTCAAAACACTTTTGTTCTCTTAAACCAACAAATGTACGATGATGTGAACACAATAAGACAATAACGCATGCGCAATTTTATCACATATATGGCGGAAATGTGATAATGATAATTCTTTTTGTTTTGTAGTAAATTTTGGGAGATATAAATGATACTGATCATTCGTTGACATAGTTCTCTTTATCACATTATTAATTTCTAGCTGGATATTTTTTGAAGTTCTTATTTTATGAATATTAGCATTGCGAAACTAATGGTCACTCTTTGACCAGCAATAACAATCAGCTTCCTAATATATATATATTATATATATATATATATATATATATATATACATACAGGAGTGGCTGTGTGCTAAGTAGCTTTCTTACCAACCACATGCTTCCGGGTTCAGTCCCACTGTGTGGCACCTTAGGCAAGTGTCTTCTACTATAGCCCCGGGCCGACCAAAGCCTTGTGAGTAGATTTGGTAGACGGAAACTGAAAAGAAGCCCGTCGTATATATGCTGGTGTGTTTGCGTCCCTGTAAGTTAGCAGTTCAACAAAAGAGACCGATAGAATAAGTATTAGGCTTACAAAGAATAAGTCCTGGGGTTGAATTGCTCGACTGAAGGCGGTGCTCCAGCATGGCCGCAGTCAAATGACTGAAAGAATTAAAAGAGTATATACGCATATACATACACACATATATAAACATACATGCGTTACATACATATGCATATATGTATCCGTATGTATGCGTATGTGTATATGCATGTGTGTATGTGTGTGTGTGTGTGTCTGTAAACATAGATAGATAGATAGATAGATAGATAGATAGATAGATAGATAGATAGATAGTACTATGTCAACCAATGCCTTGTGAATGGATTTGGTACACGGAATCTGTGTGGAAGCTCGATGCATGTGTGTGTATTTGTAGTTGTGTTTGTCCTCTTTTCACGTAATAACCGGTGTTGGTGTGTTTATGTCCCCGTAATGTAACCTTTCGGCAAGACAGAGTGATAGATAAGTGCCAGACTTTAAAAAAATGTACTGGAGTCAATTTGTTCGACAAAACCCATTAAGGCAGTGTCCCAGCATGGCTACGTTCTAATGACTAAAATTTAAAGGTTTGAAATAAGCTGGTCGAGTGAAAGAGAGAGTGCTCATGACTTTTGTAGGCCCTTCTAGACTGGCATGATTGATGTGATTGACGTTTTGTTTAAACATTTGAAAGCAAACGTGAGCAAACGGAGTAAGCTTCTTTATTTCATGAAAATTGGCCATAAAGGCCTCACATAGAAGGGGCAGCTTCTTACCACACATACGCCTGCGCCTATGAGAAGAAAACTGGATGAAATGTTTCAGCGAGTGTTTGAAGACAGAGGCAGACAAGAAGACTAAAGATTGGCAGGTGGGATGGTCATGTTTGGAGAGATTGCTGAAATATTCGGAGGATTGTATTGTGTTGTGTCATAAAGTTGATTTGTCGTTGCATTTAACTCTGTCAATTGCATTTACTTTTACAGGCTGACATCGATAAAGCTGTCCAGGCATGTAAATTAGCGTTCAAGCGTGGAACACCATGGAGACGCATGGATGCCAGTCGCCGTGGACATCTTTTATATCGTCTGGCTGACCTTTTTGAGAGAGATATAGCCCACTTATCAGTAAGTATGAACTCAACCATGATAAACAGTGCGGTGAAGGTAATACTTCACTGAGGGGGACGAAATAATTCGAAACTAGTGAGATGTGTTAAAATTCCACGGAGCGAAAGAAAAATCAAGAGGAGTTATTTAAGAAAGATAGGATGATTTACATTATTATTGCATATAAATCTAATTATTGCCCGTGCAGTAAATGATAGAAAATAATACAATAACAATCTATACTATACTTAATACATACATTATTCTTTAGAATTTAATTCTTGTGAAACTGCAGGATCAATATATAATTGCATATTCCTTGTAATTGCAATATTTTATCATAATTACTTTACTTTATATGCAATGCGCACAAAACGATATAGAGAATATACACAATGTATTTATTTACACGGTTAGTTTCAATCTAGTATACCGGCAATACACCTAACTATGACAATATAGAAACTAATATTTCTTTTTTGCATCTGTTTTGCATGATTCTACACATAAACGATTTAAATAGCTGACTAATAACCATGGGTTCAAATTTTGGTACAAGACCAGCAATTTCGAGGAAAGGAGTAAATCGGTTACATAGACCCCAGTGCTATACTGGTACTTATTTTTTCGACTCCGAAGGGATGAAAGCAAAGTCAACTTCCGCGGATGTTGAAATCAGAACGTAAAGATGGACGAAATACCGCTAAGCATTTTGCCCGGCGTGCTAACGATCCTGCCAGCTCACTGCCTTTTAATGATAAATGATAATAATAGAAGTGAAATAGAACCAGTGCATGTGTTTATTATTGGCATTATTACCCTCCAGATATAGAATAAAATCAATATTTTATCTTTAAGAAAAATCTTGAAAAATAAACATTATTTAATCAAATAGAAGCTAATTTTAAGCAGTGTTTTATAATTCATATTTTCTCACACTGTCCTATTTAACATGTACCCTGTTTAGATAGATAATTGAACTAATGCGCCCCCCCCCCACACACACACACACAAACACACCCACGCACCTGTTAAAGATCTATGGTAATTACTGAAAATGAGTCATTTAAGGAAATAGTATTGAACCTTGGTACATCATTAGTGATGCTCACTGGTAACACAATGTTCTTTTATTTTCTCTGGGGAAAGATTTTAGAAGTTGAAATATTTTATTTCTCAGAGATATCCCGAACCCTCTGAACACCAGTGATCTTTATAGCACCCCTATGAAAAATCACTATGCCCATAAGGGGATGCTGCTGCTCAGGTTTAGAGCAGCTGGACTAAACGGTTAAATAGTATCGGATTTTATCCTCAAGTAGCCGTCATACGTTAGTTGAGGGTCAATTAAAACCAATACCGTAAATCCTCGAGTATGATACGCATTTTGTCCCAAAATTTAAAGGTCAAAATCCTTACTGCGTACTATATACGAGGTTAAAAATGAAAATTATTTTCTAAGCAATGTCCGAGTCTCTATTTGCTGTCCGGCAATGTATATTCAGGCACATTTTGTGATGTTGGGCGCGAAAATACCTCAAGCTAAGCCTGAAAGCAATGAAATCATAAAAAATCATCTATAACTTGCAGTAAGCAGCATATATTAAACGTTATTACTGTTATTTCTTTATTTTCTGCAAACAAAATGCACAAAAAAGCTACACGTTTGCATTATGTTATATATACAATAATAATAAAGGACGTTACCGTATACATTTTTACGAACCAAGGACGTTATATAGACCTCCCTGGCTCAAGTTAGAGAAGGGGTGCGTATTATACACAAGGTTTAGGTTTTTCAGAGGTACAGCCCCCTAAAAATCCCCTGCGTATTATATTCAAGGGCGGACTATACTCGAGGATTTACGGTATACACTTCACCTAGAACAGTTTAAAGATATAAACGTCTTTCTTAAAAAAGGACTGGGGTGTTAAATCTTACATTTTGCATTAAATAGCTTCATTCCTCCCGTCAAAGACAACAATGCTTTTTATTCTGCGTAGGTCGATAAAATAAAATGCCGAAGTTGATTTATATTTCTGTAAAGCATTCTGTATTATTTGAATTATAATAAAAGACAAGACAAAAGTTTCGTTCTCACCTTCCGGTATACTAGATTCCAATTAATAAGTGATTGCTACTTAAAAGATCAAATTAAATTCTATTTAAACAAGTGAAGGTACTGAGCTGTAAAAGCTTGAGAGCTGTTGATTTAATCCGGCTGCTTCATTGTCTTGAGCTTCAAACAATAGATACTATTATTTATATGTTTTTATTATTTCGAAGGTAACCTTGTATCAGTGAAATATCAGTGACGAGAGGGAGAAACAACTGTACCTTCCCTTGCAGTGCTTGTACATAAGTTCTACACTTTTACTTGCTAACCACATTTTTGTAAAATGCCGTTACATATAAGACCAATGTAAGGCAGTGAACCAGAAGAATTGTTAGCGCCCGCCGGGAAAATGATATGCGGTATTTATTCCCGCTCTTTGCGTTCTGAGTTCAAATGCTGCCGCTGTCAACTTTACCTTTCGGGATCTATAAAATAAGAATCAGTTGAGTAATCGACTAGCTCTCTCCCGCAAAATTCCATTTCTTGTATCTGTAGTAGAAAGGATGTTATGCAAAGAGCAGGCAGAATCGTCAGGACATCAAAAAAGATCATTTGTGGCAGTAGCACTAGCTCTTTATGCTCTAAGTTCAAATCTGGCTGGGGGTGAACTTCGCCTTTCATCATTTTAGGGTTGATCAAATAAAGTACTAGTCCAAGTACTGAGCTCGATTGTATCAACCAGTCCCCTCTCACAAAATTACTGGTCATGTGCCTAAATCAGATACTAATATAAAACCAGTAAGTCTCAGTCTTTTTAACTTTATGGAGTTTTTGAGATCAAATGACAAAAAAAAATTCTGGTTTGCTTAACCTGGACATTATTTTTTTAAAAAATGATTTTAAACTTAAAAATTTAGGAAAAATATAGAATGTTGCTTACCTTGTGCTATTAAATGTATTTGTGATCAAATAATGAAACAATTCTGCTTCACTTAGCCCGGACATCATTCTTTTTTTAATTATTTTAAAGTTTTAAAAATTTAGGAAAAATGCAGAATATTGCTTACCTTGTGTTATCAATCGTATTTGTGTTTTTAAAAAAAAATGTTTAACACGTTTTTTCCAAATACTTAATCATTAGGCGTCTCCTAAAGTATAAACATAAACTTTCACGAATCACTGTTTGAAAACGACTGCTAAACATGTTCTGTACTACTTGTTTCAAATCTTAATGTTATATATCATAAGCAAACTGTTTTTAATCATATAGCGATGGATATACCTGTTTCTTACCAGTAATGTTAATGTATTTGGAGTTTGTAAATAAATTAGGAGAATTAAGATAATGATGTCAATAGATATAATTACAACAATTACGACAATGCGGACAGTAAACATTGTACATATAACAACGACAATAATTATGGGTTGTTGGTGGTGTTTAGCCCTATCTAAACTCTCATCGAACAAACGTATGATCAAAGAAATTTCAATGGTGACCATTCTGTCTTTTTATGGAAATCCATCTATTCATCCATCTTCTCCGCCCACTGTTCGTAAGAGGGTCGAAGGTGGGGGTTGATTCCTTAGGCACCTACTCTGTAAGCTCTCATCAGAAGCAACCGTTATTAGACATTCCAGCTTGATTCCCAAGCGTGACCAACTGAGATTATGGATACTATCCAGTCATCTCGTTCTTGGTCTACCGTAGGTCTATTGCCGGTTGTCTCGGCTTGAAGAATCCGTCTTCCGATTCTCTCCTGCGACATTCCAATCACACGTCCGTAGTACTGGAGCTGTGACCACTCAATGCAGCGAAGTAGTGGCTCGACTTGAAGAGAATCCCTCATCTCCAAGCTACGTATTTTGCAGGCCCGTTGCCAGACTTTGGTACATGGGGATGCTCCAGAATATTCTAGGTGGGCACTAATTTATTATAATGCTAACGTGGAGTTTCGAAATAAGTGTATCGCTGTAAATATGAGGGTGCACCATTGAATAGTAAGGTGGGTGGCAATGCCGTCTATGCCATCTAGTGCACTTCCTTAAGGATGGAAATGGTACCCTGTCAAGTAACCTTACTTCAGAGAACCCTCAGAGGAACCCCATTTCGGTTGCTAGTATTTGCAATCATACTCTTTCGGTTGTTACCCAACTTTCACGATCATAGCATCTTGTTTTTATACGCGATATCTTTGTGGACAGAAAATAAGTGGAGTCAACCGGGCTAGATTCAGTCCGGTGTAAGGATTTTATCGGTGACTGAGTAGTCTGTCCAAGAAGACGCTGCTTATAAACCTACCGCTACTAAGGACTTCAGTAAGCTGGCACACCAATTTGCATACTGAACGCATTCTTCACAGTTTATTTGATTAAAAAATTACCGGTGGGTTTAAGTTTGTTAATATATACAAAATTTATTATACGAAGCCGTTTGAAATCTTATGTATATATTAAAACAGAAAATATTCAATGTATTTTACAGAGTTTGGAAACTTTGAATACAGGCAAGCCCTATAAGAATTCTTACCAAGATATGGTACACAGTATCCAGATACTGCGTTATTTTGCTGGTTGGGCGGATAAGAATATGGGGCAGAACATTCCGGTTGGTAAGTACCAGCTTTACTTGCAAATTTATCCACATTTACATAAACCCACGTGACTGTATGGAATTAATATGAATGAAGGAATAAATGAATGAATCTCGCTCTTGTTTTAGTGAACGAGAGTTCCATTTGTTCGATCAACGGAACAACGAACCAACTGTATTATGATACATATGGCTGATTACTCTCCAAACACTTATATCTTTAATGTAATAGTTTAGTAGACTCAGTCTTATTTCATCTACAATCTTTCTCTCACAAGGTTTGAATAGCCTTTGGTTAAATATATATATATTACAAATTAAGAAATTAGAGATTTTTTCTTTTTTTGGCATTATTTATTCACCATTACACGTGTTCCATTGTTAATAAGAATTAGAAAGTTTTACATGCTAGACAGACATGTAAATGATTTCCTATTAGAAATTCTTTAGACAGAAAATTAAATAACGGAAAAAAGCAGATGTGCTTCAAGAGGAAACAACTGGGATTTACCCTAACTACCAACATTGTGTGTGTGTGTGTGTGTGTGTGTGTGTGTTTTCTATAGACGTGTTTGCGACCTATAAGTACGTAGCTATACAAGTCATAAATATCTATCTTAAACTCCTGTATGACAAAGAAGCATTTGTGTCATAAATGTGGTGTGATAAGAGACGAGTTGACTATTCGATCCTACTGATTCTACTATTCCCCTTTACTTATCACTGTAGGTCTGCATTCCAACACAGTCCTATGAAAATTAATTCAGTGCTGCTATTTTTGCATGTATGTTTGCTTGTTTTACCTGAATTGGATGATAACGATAATACTTTGAAGATATTGTCACTATGTTCTAATCCCTGTTTATCTCATCTTTTCACAGATGGTGACTTCTTCAGTGTTACCAAACATGAACCTGTTGGTATTTGTGGCCTTATCATACCCGTAAGTATCTCTACCAATCAATATCCATCTACGAGAAGGCGACAAACAGGCAGAATCATTAGCACACCAGGCAAAACGCTCAGCGGTATTTTGTCCGTCTTTACGTTCTGAGTTCAAATTCTACCGGGGTTGACTTTGCCTCTCATCCTTTCGAAGTCGACAAAATAAACACCAGTTCCGTACTGGGGTCATGTAATCGATTTATCCCCTCTCACGAAATTACTGGTCATATGCCAAAATTTGAAATCAATATCCATCTACGAGTAATTGATTTGAAGTTTATTAATTCAGCTAATCTAAAACAAATAGACTCTATTTTGTCCTGTACTGCGTTACTTTGTATAATAGTGGAAGAATAATCATTTTTGATCTTTCCGTCCACGCATATCTATTTGTACATGCCTGACCGTGTGCGTGTTTGTGCATATGCATATGCATATGTCTCACGCACATACACACACACACATTACATGCATATATGTTTTAGAATGCATACAAACGTATATACCTCGCATTACATCAATCTTTCCGAGAAGTAAAATAGAACGATAAACTTTTCCACGAAACTATGTGTATGCGTGCGCGCGTGTGTGTGTATGTGTGGTGGGTATACTTACACTACCCTTCCTATATATATATGTGTGTGTGTGTGTTAACCGAGTGGTTAAGGTATTGCATTCACATCAGGCGCCGTCCCAGAAATTTTTAGAAGGAAGGGCACAAGGTCAGAAGGGAATATAATTCCAGGGAAAAGGGCGTGGTAGCATTATTTAGAAGGGCGCTAACCCCTCGGGTCCGTCCCTGCATAGGGTGGAGTAAGTTTGTTCAGAGTCCACTATTTCCTCTTAATTGTATAACTTGAATAAGCACACGAGGTGTTCTGAATCAGACATGCAGACACGTATTGTTTGGGAAATTAGGGAACCTAAACCCAAATACAATATCGATCCTGACCTCCTTTATTATCGCAGAACTATAATGTTTTCCATCCCACCCTTCCTAATAATTCTTACAAATTTTGCCACAAAGCCAGCAACTTAGATAATATCAGTAGATAATATCGAAGCCAGTACGTGATTAGTACTTTATTTTATCAACTCGAAAGGGTGGGAGACAAATTTGACCTCGTCGTTATTTGAACTCTGAACGTAAAGAACTGGAAGCAATGTTGCCAAGTATTTTAGCCAACGGGCAAACTTCCGCCGGCTCGTTACCTTAGACTTTCTCTAATAATAGTAAATATACGCCCAACTGGATCACCGATACAAACCGGAATGCGTAAAATAACGTGTTACAGCAACGTCACGCATCAAAACACCAGCTAGCTGTATTGAAATATTTCTGCTGGTAAATTTGTGAAACACCAGCAGTACAGGGAGGGCTAGGTCGCAGTTTCCTATTGGGTACTCTCTTGATACTTTTCAAGGTAACATCAGCCTTCTCTCTCACTCCTCCCTTCTTTCTCTCTGCTCTCCATATGTACAAATATACAGACACATGCTTACAAATAAGTATACATGCAGGTATATGCATATGCATATATGTATGTATTTATGCATGTCTGTGTATAAATAGAAATATATATTTCTTCATCATAATAGTCATTTTTCACCCGCTTTTCCATGCAGACATGTATATATATGTATGTATATATATATATAATATATATATATATATAATAATATATATAAACCAAGAGAGAAGATGGAGAGAAGATTAATAAAAATTTGATTTAATACATTGATAAGACCTACAATTGTTTCAATTCATCGCTTATAGTTTTTATAATATATATGTATGTGTGCCTATATTATTAGGTTTATATATATATACATATATATACACTTCTCAACCAAAACATAACGATGTAATAAATTTGAAAAGCTGAACGCGAAACCGGTCTTTCTTCAAAAATTATGTCATTGTATGAAAAAAATTTATAACATTCTTCAGACATAATGACTCAAATATATTTTTTTGAACCTTCTAAAACAAGCCTTCTGTAGTTTTTTCACTTTTTACTATTTTCTCTCTCTCTCTCTCTCTCTCTCTCTCTCTCTATATATATATATATATATATCTATATATATATATTATATATAATATATATTATATATATATATAATAATATACTTATATATATATATTATAATATATATATATATATATATATATATATATATATATATTATATATATATATATATATAATAAATATAATTATATATTATATATATAATATATTATATATATATATATATATAATATATATATAAATATAATATATTATATATATATATATATAAATATAATTACATATATATATACATTCATATATATATATTATATATATATATATATAATATATATATATATATATATATACATACATATATGCATATATATATGCATATATATACATATACTTACATATATGTGTGTGTGTGTCATTATTTAGTTTTATTTCAAGATTTCTTGCTAATAGAGAAAGAGTTAGTTTCTAACCTAGATCCAAGGCTCCTTCATTGGAATTTCAACATCAACAGGATATTTTTATATGCATGTATGTATATGTGCAGACTTGTATGTTTCGTTTTATGCATGTATTCTCATGAATATAGTTGCATATCTAGACATTCTCATATATACTTAAATGGTAAACTTCAAGAAAGTTTAACAGATTTATACAGTTCCAGTGATATCTTGGATTTGTAGTCTTCGAATCAGTTTTCTCCTTTCTGGTTTTGAGAAGCCTAATTTCTCAAGATTGGTGTTTAGGCAGTGTGTTACATATCCCAGTGTCCTAATGATTACAGGTACAAATCTGAACTTTTAATCTGGATAGAGTAACTGTAGATTCCTCAATAGTTCAGAATAGGTATTTTCTTTTCCGCTGATCTGTAGCTTTATGTTAACATCCACTGGGCAGCTGATTTCCACAACTGTACACAATTTCTCTTCACTGTCTCAAATCACTATGTCAGGTCTATTATGCATATATTTTATTCAGGTTTTCACAGGGACATTCCACAAGTACTCCTTTTTAATATGAGTGGCTATTATTTCTATCATACTGTGGGTGCTTATTTCTTTGTATGTATGTGTGTATAAGTATGTGTGTGTATGTATGTATGTATGTATGTATGTATGTATGTATGTATGTATGTATGTATGTATGTATGTATGCATTTGTAATGTACATCTCTATTTCTATATGTATGTTTGCATTACAGAACTATATTACATAAATGATTTCTAACTAAATTTATCTCAACATAACTGTTTTATTGTTTTTAGTGGAACTATCCAATGGTGATGATGACTTGCAAAATGGCCCCTGCTTTGTCATGTGGTAACTGCGTTGTAATCAAGCCTGCTGAGCAGACACCTCTTACCGCTCTGCATTGTGCATCACTGGTGAAGGAGGTCAGTAACTTTGTGCATTATTATATTAACAGTAGAATATCTGTGCCGTCAATAATGACGGCGAATGTTTTATTAAGTTTGTGATAACTATCACATTTTAGCGTGTTTTATGAATAATCGATTTTTCCAATTGGAGGTATTGTTGAAAAGTGTATATGATAAAAGTTGATAATGCGGGTGTAATATATGTGTATGTGTGTGTGCATGTATATATGTATCTATGTATGTATGCATTTTTGTATGTATGTATGTATGTATGTATACTAGTATAGCTATTTGGCTGAATGTCACCTGAAGAAATGGAATGGTTATGTAACAGCACGAAATTACGTAATGTTATCTAATATCGTTTTTGTCTATTCTGTGTGTGTGTGTGTGTGTGTGTGTGTGTGTGTGTGGTGTGTGTGTGTGTGTTTCATGGTAATTGTCCTTTCTAAATTTCACCCTGCCTCTTCGTTTTTCTCTAGGCTGGCTTCCCACCAGGTGTTGTAAATGTGGTACCGGGATATGGTACAACATGTGGCCAGTCGATTTCATCACATCAAGACATCAACAAAGTATCTTTCACTGGATCAACTGAGGTAAGCGCTTTCAAATTTTCTGCATTGTGTACGTCTTTCTCTCCCCCCTCTCTCTCTCTCCATATATATATATATATATATAGCAATAATAAATCTCTGAGCGAGATATAAACAGTAGCAGCACGACATCGTAAAGTATATTTGCCACCTAAATGTGACTAAAACTTAAGGGTCGATGCTACTGTAGCTTGTAGCCTCAGGAAGACATCTCCTCCAGCTGGCTATTGACCCACTATCTGTGCCCTATCAGTATTTGCAAAGGGAAGTCATCATCGCCATCTCCAGCCTGACGTGATACACACGGACCCGAGTTTCTGGGTATTGACCCGTCATCAGCGTGTGGCAACCACCGGTTGTGTATATACACACACACCACACACACACACCACACACACACACACATACACACATATATATATATACACGTATGTGTGTATGTGCGTGTGTGCCTCTGTGTGTGTGTGCGTGTGTGTAGGTGTGTGTGTGTGTAAACTTTCGACACAAAGTGATATATTTCCTTTTTTGGAATTCTGGATCTCGAAGCACGTATAACGCTATAAATAATAGCATGTAAATATTGAGTTGAAACAACATACAATTCTAAAATAAATATCGAAATTCAAACGATTGCTTTAATTTATTGGTAGAAGGCCTACATGTCTACAGATGTGGGTTCGAGTCCCGAAGATACCTTTCGACATTTTCTATCTGAAGGGAATTTTTCAACCCAATATTTACAAGTTATTATTTATAGATTTATAAAGACGGCAGAATCGTTAGCAAACAGGGGAAAATGCTTAAAAGCATTTTGTCCGTCTTTACGTTCTGAGTTCAAGATTCACCGAGGTCGATTTTGCTTTCCATCATTTAAGGGTCGATAGAACATATACCAGTCATGTACTGGTATCAATGCAATCGATTTAACCCTTCCCTCTAAAACTACTGGCTTTATATGTGCTTCGACGTCCAGTTCCCCGCCCCCTACCTTGGCTTTAAACTCCGTTGCAATTTCAGATCTCTCTCTCTATATATATATATATATATATAGGCAGGAGAGAATGCAAGAGGATGTCTCCAAGACGTCTAAGTATTCAAGAAAGTATCTATATATATATATATATATATATATAGATACTTTCTTGAATACTTAGACGTCTTGGAGACATCCTCTTGCATTCTCTCCTGCCAGTTGGTTTGCTGGCATCAAGAGTGATCACCTGAATTACATTGGCACTTACTTCAGAACTTTCAGACCCAATAACATTTCATCGTTGTTTGATTTGAACTCAGAACGCATAGATCCGAAACTGATACCACAAATCATTTCTTTCGATGCTTTAATATGTTGCCGATTCACCGCTCTGGACTGATACGTTATTCACCGACCCCAAAAGGAAGAAAAGTAAAGATGGCCTCGGCGAGATTTTGAACTCAGAATGTAAACAATAACCGAAAGGTAGTTGTCTGACATATGGACGATTCCACTCAAGGGATACCCTAGAAATTACTATAACAATCCTTGTTGATTGTAAAGTTTTTAGTTTCTTCTCTCCTCGCTTGATTCTCAGTTCAAATCCTGCCGAGGTCCTCTTTGCCTTCAGCAGAGTCCCTAAAATAAAGCTTAATCGAAGCTGTAGTAAAGCAGTAATTCATAAAAGCAACTATGCTCGACCGTGAAATATGAGACTGTATCCATGTTAGAAATTGTTATCGTTATATTGATTGATTGAAAAATTAAACTTCGTTTCATCTCCTGAGATTCCTAGTTTGAAACTTTCATAGGTTGGCTTTAACCGTTCGTTATTCTTGAGATATATACCAGTAATTCGCTAATAAAATCTCAACTGGTTGTAAGTCTTCCACTAGAGAAAGTGGGCCTTGTTCTTGTTGCAGCTTCTGTAATTTTAGTAACTTTGTTCATTTTCTTCAGGTTGGCAAGTTGGTAATGCAAGCTGCTGGTAGCAGTAATTTGAAACGTTGCTCTCTGGAACTCAGCGGAAAGTGCCCCCTTGTCGTCTTTCCTGATACTGATCGTAAGTTTAGTATTTTCCTTTTGTTTTATCACTCTAGCATCGAGAGGTAGTGAAGAGTTGTGGCCTTGTGGTTAAGGTGTTGGGCTCACAATCGCTAACTCATTGGATTCGTTTCTGAGACCGGGAAGTGCGTTGTATTATTAAACAAGGTACTTCATTTCACCTTACTCAAGTTCACTCAGCTGAAAAAGTGTACCAGCTCCATCTTGGGTTTAAACTCTTTGACTGACTGGCATTCTGTTCAGACTAGAGTCTTATGTTCTCAGCTGACAAAATGCCTTGAAATCCAGATAAACCTTAGATTCATGAATTTGTATGCTTGAGACAGCATCACTGCTGAAAAACCAGTCATGGTCACAGATACACCTCCTACTATCGTAATATTCACATACATATATATGGAATAGAGCAGCACAAACACACGCACGCATGCACTCACACACACACATACATATTCTTTGTAGACTTTCTTGGACCTTCAACTGGTGATAGGGTTGTAGGGGCACCGTTAAGATATACAGCATACCTTGGACATATTAAACATGGCAGATTCCATCCTTCTTCAGAACTAAAGACCGCCGATTTCTTCCAGAGTTCTGTATTGGCATTTCATTTTAACGATCCTGGCGGGATTTAAACTCGGAAGCATTTTATCCGATGATGTAAAGAACTCATTACTCTCAAGATTATTCCTTTGCTTTGGCTCTTCCCACGCTAACACGCTACCACTACCTGTAGACTGGTGAGCAATCGGAAGCAGCCTCATTCATGGCGAATCAAATGGCTGGAAATATCAATTGAATCGCTCTCAGATCATATCCAGCAGTCTCAAAAGTGAATTACAATTTCGAGAATGTAGAGTTAGATATACAAAGGTTATGATCACGGTTGGAATATATATATATATATATATATATATATATATATATATATATGCATATATTCATACGCATATGTACATATTTACACCTATACGTATATATATATATAATATATATATATATATATATATATATATATACAGATGTGGGGCATAGGACATCACGAAACGTGTACAACAAAAAATTATGAAGTACTAGTACATGGAATATGAACTGTTTTTCGAACAACGAAAGACACAAATGGAAAACAAGACAAACAACACAAAGAACGATCCTTCATCAGTTGTTGGCTGTTTTTCTACTCTTGTATTTCGAGCATTTAACAACAATATACGCTTTCGATAAAACAGTTGCTCCCGCAAAGCAAATTAAATAAAATTTGGGATTTTGCGTAGGGTCAAAGCTGGTAACACAAAGAGGACAGTGAAAACAAACAGGAAGGGCTGCTAATCCCAAACAAGGTTGTGGTGGCGAACGCGTAAATCAAGCTACAACGGAGAGAAAGAAACACAAGTTAGGAGAAGAAAGATAGCGGATGGTCACGTGAGCAAGGGAGGAAGAGTGAGGGAGAGAGAGTGACAGACAGAGAACTGTAAAGGCGAGAGGAAAAAATTGGAGATAGGATAAGTGAAAAAGAAACATGATGGGGAGAAGGGGAGGTAGAAGAATAAAAACGAAAGAATAAAAAGACATATTATTTATATTATTATATGACTGAACGCCATGCAGCCTCTTTCAAGTCAGTAATATATATATATATATATATATATATATATATATATATATATATATATATATATATATATATATATATATATATATATATATACATACATATACATATACATATAACCGTCACGTCCTTTTGTATATCTAGGACTGCATTACCTAATGTGTTCATTTTCCGTGTTGATAAAATGTCTTTTCTGAATTTTTGGCTGCTACTAATAGTAGATCGAACAACCACGTAGAGGATCAGATTGAACAATTGATCCATTATGTCATTTTCTATGTATTTTTAATGTTTTAGTTGATTTTGCCGTGCAACAAGCTCACGAAGCTGCTTTTGAGAACATGGGTCAATGCCGCTGGTCTGGAGCTCGAACCTACGTCCATGAGAGTATCTATGAAGAGTTTATAAAACGATCAGTGGAACTTGCCACCCGAAGGAAA
>NC_043008.1:31844856-31847356 GCF_006345805.1 Octopus sinensis
GGTGGAAGGTTAAGTCTATTACTTCGACCTAAGTGCTCAACTGGTACTTATTATATTGACCCCGAAAAGGGATGAAAAGCAAAGTCGACCCCGACGGAATTTAAGCTCAGAACGTAAAGATGGGCGAAATGCCGCTAAGCATTTTGCCCGGCGTACTAACGATTCTGCCAGCTCAATGCCTTTCCTAATGTACTGAATTAAGAGATCATAATAGTTATAGTTCGATCAACTCAAGTTTTTCAACTACACTTGTATTTGACAAAAAAAAAACTTTGCCTTCTGTTTAAAATTATCAGTTTTTGAATGGTCAAAAAATAAGGATTAAGAATTGGAAAATTGTTTTTACTGGTATTAAAAATTAACTGGAATATTCATCAATGTGAAAGAAATGATGTTTCCAATGAATTTTGTTCCTGTTTTTCACTAGGCACGTCATGTTTTAGACACCAGCAATAGTCTACAAACATGCTAACGCTCCTTTCTTTCTGGTACCTTTCTTCCACTCTTTAAATATCTTGGTGGAACCTTTATCCAAGTTTCTCTCTGTGGTTTCCACAGTTCTCAAGGAAATACTCTATTTCTGATAAAATGCAATTTTACTGGCATGTGTTCTTAAAACACTACTCTAGCTCTTGTGCAAATATTCTGAACTTTGGGGTTTTCCAAGAAGGTAACTCTACTAATTTGAAGGCTTGCCATGCATTCATTTCTATCTCACACGTTACTCTTTTGAACTCTCATAAAAAATGCCAGTCAAAAATTTAGCAACAACACTGGCTGGTGGAAATATCTGTGACCTGGACCTCTGGAAAAGTACCAGAGCAAAAGTAATCGGGAATGGATATCCCAATTTTTAAAAATGAGATGTGAGAGAATACTTTAATTATAGAGGAACCTCCTTGTGAAGCCTTGTGAAGCAAGGTGTCTGAAGAAGAGAAGTAGCGATATTGTCGAGATCAATCTATCTGACAAATGAAGTGGCTTCGTCCTGGACACGACACGGCGGACACAGTATTTCCACTACGGCAAGTCTTTCAGGTATCGTGGGTGTATTGCAAAGAAGTGTACACTTGATCTGAGCGCGTGCCACGGGACAACGTGATCTGTGGGCAGCTTTTTGTTGCCTTGAAGCAAATAAAACTAAGTCGAAGCCTTTCAACTAGGGTATCCATTTGACTTTACAAGGATATCCATCTGTCTTTTGTGGTGTAAGATTCACACGAAAATAATTGTTCTTACTGATATCCAGTAACTCAATACTTTATGATACTTATGATTCAAATGTTACAAATCAGAAGATAACTAATTTTTCTTTCCATTTTTTTCTTTTCAGGGGCAAATATGCACTTCGTGAATACACAGAGGTTAAAAGCGTGAGTATTTGGTTTCACTTGTATTATATCTATATTGCTTGAGTGTTACGATGTGTAATGAAGAGAAATTTCATTGAAGTTATTTCAAAATGTGCACGAAGATAATATAGAAAAAAATCGGCGCAGATTATCACTAAATAAATTGATGTAGAAAATAAGGCTGGGTGTATCCTAGCTTTGGCTAGTTGTTTAGCCCCACATTCACTTACGTGTCAGCCTTAATTTTCGGCGCAAAAAATATTGTTACATGATATTGTTACAAGGACGTAGCGGGTAACACACAAAACTTTCTAAGCCTAATCAAGAGATCATTCTCTACCAATCAAATCGTATCCAAAATAGATTCTAATTTGAGCCCTGTTCCCGCTATAAAATCAAATGAATATTCGGATTCCTGTCAGAAGCAAGACAGTTGCGACATAGCAACTTTCGAAAATAGGAGAAGAAACCGGTTAAGTCTTTAAAAGTGAAAAATCTAAACGATTCCAATTCCGTTTTTTCCCTTTATTTTGATCCGTGTGGAATAAAATAACTTTGTTCTATATATATACGTTTTTCTATCTCAACTCTCGTAAATCGGAGAATTCTATGAAACCAGTTAACTCTTTAAACGTAAAAAACGACTCCCAGTGCATTTTTCTATATTTCTACTCGTGTGGAATAAAATAACTTTGTTATATATATATATATATATATATATATATATATATACACACGCTTAGTATATACTTCCTTCTCGCTTCTTCTCTCGTCCAATTTTTAGTTCATTATGCCATGTGAATAGTGCCAGATGATTGTGCTGGGACACCAGACGGGTTATAAAACAATGTTTGACATGTTCTCAGAACATAAAAACCTATATTATGTTTATTAAAAAGTATTTATCTATAACAAGATGGAGTACTTTTTTGGTTGATCTTATCTTCACGGAACAATACACTGTGTGTGTGTGTGTGTGTGGTGTGTGTGTGTGTGTGTGTGTGTGTTGTGTGTGTGTGTGTTGTGTGTGTGTGTGTACAATGATGCAACATATACATTATCATTATTATTATTATTATTATTATTATTATTATTATTATTATTATTATTATTATTATTATTAATAATGCTGTAGTATTCCAGGCCTG
>NC_043008.1:31849856-31927356 GCF_006345805.1 Octopus sinensis
GCACCATATATTACATAATCATTACACGTATTTCACCAGCGTATACTAGAATGTTATGGTAATCGTGACAAAGGACGGTTGCATAATCATTTTATACGCCAGATCATCAGAAAAACAGGCGTAATTTACTACTTTATATGTTGGTTACCAACGTTGGTTAGTAGACAAGTGCATATATATATATATATATATATATATATTTGCATGTAAGTAACTTAGCTTAGGCAGCTTTTGGTCATTATTGGCCCAAGCCAAGTCTAACTTAATTACAGCATCTGGGGTAGTTTTTTTATGGCGGTCGATTGACAAAGTTGTTAAAAAGATGGATATAATGCGGTACATTTGTCCAGTTCTCTGCGCTCTGAGTTCAAATCCCGTCGAGGTCAACTTTCCCTTTCATCCTTTCGGAGTCGATAAACAAAGCACCAGTCCAATTATAGTGCAGCCCATTCAACTCACCCTCTAGCTGCATGTTCCTCTGCATGAGAGGGCCGAGAGGAAGCTTGAATCTTCTGCTCTCTACTACATGAGCGCATATATACATATAGATATATGTATGTGTGTATATATGTATATACGTATATGTATATATAATTTATACATATATATATGTATATGTATACATATAGTCATACACATGACACACCGTTCCTACAACAGTTTTTAACTCGTATTTGACCATTTGTTTTCTATCATTTGGTATTACCCATATTCCAAATTTTCAATTCAATTTTAATCAGAATCAAATTAACTACACAACTAGAATATTTTTGTTCCTCCATGTTTATCTATTTAAAGTCCTTTCAACTCGAAATACTAACAAGCATCGCGTCTATTAAGTTTCAAAACCTACCAAAATCATCTTGTTTAAAACAGATTTTCTTGCTCACCTCCAAACATTTTACAGAATTTTAATAAATATGAATACTTACAGACACTGTGTCCTGGCACATCGCTTGAGCAAGCTTTCGGACTGGTGAAACCTGAAGTTATAAGCAACCTCATTTGTTTTCTAATAAATTTCACTGTAAACTGGGTCTTTTTATCAGAGTGCGTTGTTATTTCTTGCATCTACACACACACACACACATCACACACACGCACACCACACACGCACGCACACACACACACACACACACACACAGTTTTTTCTCTCTCTCTCACACACAGTCTCTCTCTCTCTCTCACACACACCACACACACACAGTCTCTCTCTCTCTCTCTCTCTCGCACACACACCCACACATGCACGTACTCCGAATACTTGTAATCATTATTTCACGTCCAAACTGTGATTCTATCAAACCTTCGCCACGTCGATGCCTATCACAACTTCAGTACTTTACCTGATGGTGTCAGGCCATTACACAACGAACCACATACTACACAACTATCGGCTCCACATTCTGTGTCTTACAGCATTTCAACTCGACTAATTTAATCGGAGCTTCATCATCATCATTCAATGACTTCTTTTGCATGCTTGCATGAGGTCATGTACTTCATTCCGACTCTTGAGAGATTGCTTAGTTGGCGACTTAAGCTATCGACTTAGCAAGTCACTCTACATTCCCACACAAAAATAAAACAGAAACTTAGAATCTTCCAAGTGGTTCGCCCAAGTAGAGCTGCAGCTGCTCAGGCCAATGATACAACCTATAATGCTAAGAGAAAGCGAAATATTCTTACAAAGTGCACAGTTTAACATCGGTTGTACGACACCCACGAAACTATCGTCCGAAACGCGAATGTTGCATCTGTGCGTCGCACTGCCCGCAAAACTATTCACTCTCCGAAACTGCGACAAATTCTTTTGTGTTTTTGCCAAATGAATCTCGACGAATTTTGAGAAATCATTCTTCTTTTTGTTTATACATCTTTTCAGTCACGATGCACGTACTCACATACATACATACATACTCGCATATTCATATACTTACATAAACATAGTAAAAAATCATATAATACCTACTCCAGTACTGCCTTAACGCATGGACACACTGTGTTACTTGACAAGAGGCGTCACGGGTCTAGGGTCCAATTCTGATCTATGTATGTTGTGGCTTGCTGTCAATAAATATAGCACCCAATGCATTGATTTGCCCAGTGGCCTACTATTGCGCCGGACCAACCAATGCCCTGTGAATGAATTTGGTTGTCGGAAACTGCGTAGAAATCCTTCACATATATGTATGTGTGTATGTGTTTGTTTGTGTCTGTGTCCGTGTGTGGGGGAATGTTGCTTAGTGGTGAGGAAATTGTAATCACGATGGTAAGATTGTGATTCCAATTCATAGAGCTTTGATTGCTCCGATCCAATGAGCTGGCAGAAGCGAGTAATACCTGCGACGGACCGGCGTCACATCCAGGTGAAGGAAATATATACGTCACAGAATCCAGGAAACTGGCCTTATGAGCCTATGGCTCGGAAAGGACCTTTGATCCTTTATATATATATGTGCATGTGTGTGTGTGTGTGTGTGTGTGCGTGCATCTGTCAATCTGTCTGTTTTTGTCTCTATATTTGTCCCAGCCTCACCGTTTAGTAAGCAGTTTTCATTTGTTTACGTCCCCGTAGCTTAGCGTTTCAACCAAAAGGATCGATAGAATAATTACCAGACTTAAAACAAAAACATAAGTACTGCGTTCGATTTCTTAGACTAAGATCCATGAAGGTGATGTCCCACCTTGGCCGCTATCCAATGACAAGTAAAACACAAAAGAGAGAAATATATATCTTCGTAAAAGATACGGATAAATTTATCGCGGCAGTATAGTGTGTCTATTGTGTTTTGGAGATGTCCTTGAACGTTGACAACCTTAGCAAATCAGCATAGAGCAGATTTGTTAAATGTCATCAAGATAATGTGAAAAACCTAATCTGTCATCAGCTGGCAAGTGAGTTAATGAACAAAGGACTAACATCACTTAATGTGGCAAACAAGATAACCTTAAATTAATCGAAACTCAAACCAGTGTTTGCGGGATTTAAACTAAAGACAGGAGTACGTAACGATTCAAAATCAAGAAATTTTAATCGACCCACTCAATTTAAATTGGAAATAGGTAATGTGATGAAGAGAAAGATAGTCACATATTTGGCAAAGATGGTGACAATTCCATTATATTCCATTCTTATTAAACTTCTTCAGTCGGCTTTTACATGTTTGCCAAAAGATAGAAATGAACATTTGTGCATATACGCGTACATATCAATAATTTGATCTATTTAAACATTTAATTGTATGCCTAAAAATTATCAAGACCTTATATCACAGATTTGCTTTTAAGTTCTCTTTATCCACCATCTGAACAGACTTTATACCATAGGTGCAGGCGTGGCTGTGTGGTAAGTAGCTTGCTTTCTAACCACATGGTTCCAGGTCCAATCCTATTGTGTGGAATTTTGGGCAAATGCCTTCTACCATAGCCTCGAGTCGATCAAAGCATTATGAGTGGATTCTGTAGACGTAAACTGAAAGAAGCCCGTCGTGTGTGTGTGTGTGTGTGTGTGTGTGTGTGTGTATGGCCGTCCGTCCTGGTGTCTGTGTTTGTCCCCCACCACCGCTTGACAACCGGCATTAGTGTGTGTACGTTCCCGTAACTTAACGATACGGCTAAAGACACTCATAGAATTAGTACCAGGTCTTTTTTTTAAAAGTCTTCAATACGGTGTCCCAGCATGGCCGCAGTCTAATGGCCGAAACAAGTAAAAGATAAAAGATAATCCTTTCACAGCCAACTACTTTTAGTTGAAAACACAGTGAAGACGCAAGTTTATGCTTTAGAAAGCCTCAGCTCCATATGTGTTGGTATATTTTCAACGAACACTTCGCTAGAAAGAGTTTGCCCTCACGTTTCTAATCAGTCTTCTGCAGGCTACAATAATTTTAGCCTACTGAAGTAAGTATAATCCGATAAAGAACGGTTTATTTTGTTCTATCTAACCATTAGGCGGCGAACTGACAAAATCGTTAGCACGCTAAGTGCCACTTCGCTTTTATGTTCTGAGTTCAAATTCCACCGAGGTCGAATTTGTCTTTCATCCCTTCGGGATCAAGTAAGCAAATACTAGTTGAACACTGGGATCGATGTAGTTGACTTACCCCCTCCCTAAAATTTCTGGCCTTGTGCCAAAATTTGAAACTAATATTTTGTCCTAACCTAAAATATTTGTCGAAAAATTATCGAAAGATTGAAACATGCCTTTTAAAAATGTTTCCTCTGAAATGTATGACAGCTGATAAACAACAATAATTTAATATAAAGGAAAACATGAAATTAACCAAAACCTTGACAATACCACCACCTGTTCAAAATTTCTCAAATACCTCTTAGATGAGTGAAAACATTTCCAGCATGTTGCTGACCACACATCTTCAGCAGACTACAATAGACTGCCCATGGGAGGGCATACATGCATGCATACATACATACATACATACATACATACATACATACATACATACATACATACATACATACATACATACATACATACATACATGCATACATACATACATACATAAATGCATACATACTTACATAGATATGTGTGTGTGTATGTGTGTGTGTGTGTGTTATATAGATATATATAGGCATTCTTTCGATATAACTCGACAAAATCAAAACACTTCACTTCGGGTATTTCCGTGGAAGCAAATGACAGTTCGATTCTGTTTTCTGCTTGGAAATTTGCGGATTTTGCATACAGACATGGAACAGTTAAGAACAAATATGGAAGGCTTTTTTTCTTCAAGTTTAAAATGAGACATTGCTGGCATAATTTCGTTATATCTATACTCCACAACCCACAGAAATACCGAAGTGAAATGTCTCGACCTTGTCGAGTTATATCGAAAGAATGCCAATATATACATTTATTTATATATGTGCACATACATACAAGGTATTATTAGTGTTAACCCTTCGTTAGTGACCTGGCCTTTCCGAACATGATTAGTAGTTACATGGGGTGTTTACACCCCCCAAAACAAAAATGTTTATAGTTTTAGTATTATGTAAAATATCCTCATTCTGTTGGTTCAGGATATATCTGCAATCACTGCTGATTGAAATTATTATAAAACAATACAATAAAATCAATTATAAAATTAATGAAAAACTAAAAAAATTTAGAGTTAGATCACATTTATTTTGAAAATACCCACTATTTTGTGAATTTTTTAAAAATATCTATAATGTTAAAAAATAACATAACTGGCAATCACCGTTACAATATACTAATGTATATAGTCACCCCACGTGACTGACGTGGGGTGACTAGATAAAAATGAAGTCTACCTCCTACAACAACTGAACCGCGACTGTACCACACCTGCTGCAACCTCATTGAGTCAGAAGACGAGAGGAAGGGAGCAAGAAAAGTATGTTGCCAATTAGAAATTACGAACATTTAAAAAAAAATTGGGGATGACAATACACCCCATGTGACTAACGAAGGGTTAAAGAAGCAGAAAGAAAACATGCTGTTAGCGATAATAAACGTGTAAGGAAAGATCAATGAAAACTTTTGAATGATTTCTATCACGCACAAATGGCAAATGAACTTGTAGAGATATTCGAACTTGCAATGTTTACCAAATAGAAATTAAAACGAGCATTCGCATAAACTATAGTCTGGTTATGAACACTTCACTCTAGCCGGGGGCTGTATGAAAGAGATTACTGTTTATCATTGCGCATGTGCTACCGGAAGTCCAAAATAAACATATATTCCTAAAGATATTATCGAAGATATGTATATATTTGTGTACATATGTGTATATGTGTGTTTATGTATACATATACATATATATGTATGTATGTGTAAGTGTATCTATGTATATGTATGTCTGTGTGTATGTGTGTAGATGCTCCTTTGGCGTGTGATCTACTAGGAAGATTACTTTCGGTTACTTTTTTTAGTTTACTTTTCAATTTCTAAAAGCCCGTAAGATGTTGGCTAAGATTTTTACAATGTAATCAAACAGGGGACAAAGGCAGTTGCATAAGAAAACAGTTGCATTTTTACAAGAAACCAGCACTGAATTCACATCATTTCTTAAGAAAAAGAGACGTGTCGCTTTGTCGTGTGATCTACAATTTAAAGGGGAATCACTTTATGCTACTGTTTAGTTTGCTTTGTATTAGTGTTACTTTCCGCATGATCTACGTGAGCAAATATACTTTGGTGGGTGACATATAGAGCAATTCCTACAAATTTGTTTCACGTTCTCCAACGAATATGGAAGATTCCTACTGCGAACGAAATGAAGAAGGCATATTTTACTGGGATGGCACAGTGATGCATGTAACTCATAAAGTGAATGTGAACTGATTGCTGGACAGCGTACCCAAGTGAATGCATCCGGAGCGATATTATTGGATCCTGGGTGATAGTGAATATCATATGGGTATGGAGATAACGCAGTGCGCCACCTCATAATTTTATCACTTTTAATTTTGCTCGTCGCTTCATAATTATATATGAATGATCAGTAATTAATGTGAAATGTCTACCTAGCAGAAAGAGTCTCCAATGATGAATTGATTCGATAATTGCTTGGGCTTCCTTTTCAACAGAGGAGTGGTACTCTTCGCTACCTTGTAGCGCGCTTGAATGGAATGCGACTGGTCCTCCATCTTGATTTATTGTTGCAGATATAGCAAAATCTGAAGCATCCGTCTCAACAATAAATGGAATGTTCTCATTTACCATTTGAATGCCAGCATTAGCTAATTCTATCTTCAATGACTGAAATGCTTTTGTTGGTTGTTCAGAGGCAATTTTGATACATTATTGAGATGATATATTTTGTCAGAAAATTTGGACATCCGCTTAGCATAATGAGAAAACATACCGACTATTCGTTTTAATGATTTCTGGTCGGTTGGTATAGGAAGATTGAGGAGTGGAGCAAGCCTTTCTGGGTCAGGGCTGAGGGTATTGTGCGAGATACGGTATCCAAGAAAGTCAAGTGTTGTTGAGTAAACGCATTTCTCTTCATTCATGGTGAGCCCCTCACTTTTTGCTGCTATTTCGAATTTTTCTAAATTCATATCGTGATCATTTTGATCTTTCTCACATATGGTTAGATTGTCTATGAATGGGAACGTATCTCGCAGTTTGTATTTACTCACAAAGTCATCCATTATACGCTGGAAACATGCACTGCCATTAGTTACTCTGAATGGCATCCTATATAATGCCATAATTTACCGTCAGCTTCAAAGGCTGTGAATCGACGATCTGATAGAGAAATCTGATGGTATGCTGGACATAAGTCTATTGTAAACTTTATAGTGGGCAATAGCGTTTACTAACTTATCGATTTTAGGAAGAGGGTAGGCATCAAGCTGTGTATATTCGTTGTCTCTGAATAGTCAATCACCATTTTGATGTTGACCGTTTTGATGTTGAGTATGTTCACTAGCCTCTCACTGATGAAGCTCTTGTCAGTGCTACCGCTATCAATTAATGCTTCGGATTTGTAAGTATTGTTCAGTATAACTATGGAGGTTACTCGGAAGGGTGAACCTGCTGATGCTGATACTGCCAATCGTAGATTGTGTTTTTTTTTTTTTGCATTTGTGACAGACTGCTTTCCGCGCAGGACAACGAGTCTGCGGGTGTCTGGAATAGCCTCAAAACCAAGAGAGGGTTTTCCTTTTTGGATCGCGGCAGAGTGTTTTTCTTCTGGCTTAGAGGAATCAATTGGCTTGACTCCGGTGTGTGCCGTTAGACTGAAGTAGGGACACTCAGAGTTTGAAAAGACACTGGAACCCTGTTGCGCCACATCTAGCGAACGTGCTTGATCATAAGCCGTACTAAGATCGACACTTTTGTTTTCTAATAGTCTCTGTCTTATTTGATTCGAAATGAGTCCATTTATAAACGCATCTTGAATTATTTCATACCGGTGCTGCTCAGCATTCACTGCAATAAAGTCACAGTCTTTCGCAAGTATTTTGAGTTCGTTTAAGTACTGTTCTAGAGATTCTCCGGGTTTGTCTTCTTGTGGCCAAAAGATGGCGTGTCATTATGATGTTCTTAGGTTTAATATACACACTCTTTAGTGTGTTTACAGCTTGTTCATAGTTCTTAACTTCACTAATGAATTTTTATACGTTCGGTTCCACATAATTAATCAAAAGATTGAGTTTATCGATAATTCTACCTTCCTGCCCTGATCTATAAAGTTGGTGAAAGTTCTAAACCAATGATTTAAAATCTTGTCAGCATTTGTGGAGTTTGGGTCGGCATTCAATCTGTCCGGTTTCAAGTATCTTTCCATATCTGGTATCCTTCCCAATTCGTATTCGTCTTTTCATAAATTTCTTTCTCTATAGATTATTCAGCAACTTCTTCGAGATTTAGAAATTAGTTTCTTTGATTGTTATGTATCACCAGTAATTGCTGGTTCAAAGAAACAAATTTCCAGTCATAGTCCACAACAGTAAAGCGTGTTGGATGTTGTCCAATGATACTAGTTAATCGTTCACAGACGTCGAGATGCGGTGCAAAGCTGAAAGGAAATGGCACTATCGGCCTTCCACGTGCCGAAGTAACATCAATGCCTCATGTACTGAAGCCAAGAATTTCAGACGCTTATTTAGTATCATAAATAATTTTATTTTATATCGGGATATTTACACACAAAATGTTGGTGTTGTTAAAATGCAGAAAACATCTTTGAACACGCAAAATACAGAGCAACTGTTATGGATCAAACATGGCGTACCATGAAAGATGATAGTCGCAGGCGAAAAGGTAACTGCTGTATTGTTGCAGTGGAACTCAAGTGGACTACATCAATTGCTCCAAAATTGTTGGGAACAAATTATAGTTTAAGGGTGATAATGCGAATTTGCTCTCTGATCCCAATCAAGGAAAATCACCCATGTTAAGTACAATTTTTTTTCGTCATTGGTACAAGCATCTTGTAGTGTTATCCACGATATTCTCGATTCAACGTATACTATACAAAATGGCCTCTCTCTCTCTCTCTCTCTCTCTCTCCTCTCTCTCTCTCTCTCTCTCTCTCTCTTTGATCATCAAATGTGCATGCCTTTTATATCAAAGGAAGTCACTCTAATCATAGCACAATTTGCATAACAATAATTCACATAACACATACATACATATCATGATTTATATATTTTAAAATTGTCAGTTCTACAATGATTTTAGCTAAAACACCGACAAGCGGTTTTTTGAATTAGAAGAAAGTGAAGTTTATAATTTATTAAAATATATCTGCGTCTCCGTTAGGTCAAAATCGTAAACCGTATTCTGAAGTTAGTCATCGTACTTTACAATTTCTGTAAGCGCAAAATTCCAGACAAAGGTGGAAAAGAGAAAAGACAAGGACAGATAGACAGACACTCGTCGATTCTAAAGAACTAATTGTTATTGGAAATGGAAGACAGGTCAAAGTGTCTACCAACAGGAAGCAAGTATTTTGTTTCTGAATGAAATGCAATTGTTTTGGCTAAATCCTGTCATTAAATTATGCTTACATTAAGTGACTCACATGACCTTTCACTCATCCTTCTTTCGAGAAGAGAAAAACGTATGAAATTATTTGCTTTGTCTGACAGTAAATGTACTGGCATTTTTTAATATCATTCACGTGTTCTGTTATGCAACAAGGTCATGTATACACATAGAAGAATTTTTTTGTTAAAAATTTTGACGCAACTTCTCCTCTCTTTACATTCTTGTCAGCTTCTACCGTGCACTAATAATAAAATTTGGCTGGATTTTTGGGGTGATTGATCTTGTAGCAATAAATTTTGACTACAATAACCAGTTTTCACTTTGACTAAGCGTTACAATCTTTTTTTAAATGGATTATTATAATGCCCACTTCGGTATACAGTATACTAAGTAAAACCAGTAAAGACACGACTATCTCATGACAGCATATTACTTATTCTTTTTATTGTCCACAAGGGGCCAACAAAGAGGGGACGATACAGGACATTATATGTGGGCCGAAAAAAAGAAAAAGTCGAATGAGCAGATGTATGATTAATAAATGAAAAGATGAAATGATGGCCATCCGTGCCCCACGACCCAGATAACATCATTGAACATTTTTTTTTTAAACTAACATAAATTGTCAAAGTTATTCTTTTTCACTTTGTTTGGTGAAGTCACCCCAGTCTTTTTGTATTTTTCTTTTTTTATTCTTTTCGTTTGTTTCTGTTAAATATTCATGTCTGTTCTTGTTTGTAAGGTCTTGTAACTTTTGGCTTTTTTGGTTTGTAAGAAGGAGGAATGGGTAATTTTCTTTTTTTTCCTTCCCCCCCAGCCACCTGCCATTCACCGTCACTTACATTTGTAGAAGTTGTCAACGGTGCTACTTCTTCCGCCATGACTGTCCCTCTCCTTCCACCGTCTCCTCCTGCTGCTTCACCTTCCGCTCCGTAGTCTTTGAAGTAGACGGTGTGTCTTTCTCTGTCTTCACCATCACCCCTCCTGCTTCTCCTCCTCTTCCATTCTCTGTTGCTGCATACTAGCCACCGTCTGGCTTTTTCCCTGTGTTTCAGGTTGTAGGCCCTGGGGACACGTTTTTCTTATGTGTCCCTTTTGCCCACACTCGAAGCCCTGAACAGGGACCTTCACTCTTGTATCATCCGGAAGGATGACGAACTCCGGTATGCTATCAATATCTGTTATTGTGGCCTGGATTGTTGCTCTTATGTCCCTGCCACACCAGTTCTGGGTACTTTTTTCTTCCAAATTCAATAGTGTAGCCTCTTCCGCCGCCAGGAGCCACCTTGGTTTGATTTCTGGGTCGAACCCGTTTATCATTATTTTCGTCGTTCTTTTGCCAGATATAACAGTAAAAGAGCTAATTCGCTTATCTGCAGGGTGGTTGCTGAGTCCATCTTGGCCTCGCTCTCAGCTACAAACTGCATCTCCACCGTTCCAAACTTTCTTCCGCGCTTAACGTACGCCAATTTATACATAATAGGTTTTAATGCCTTTTCAATATCCTCTATTGACGCTATCCCTATTTTTCTGGTCTTCAAAGATAGCGTCCTATAAACAATTGTTCTTCTCTTAACTCCTTGCATCACCTCCTTGGGTGGGTGAGGGGATTTAGCCTCATGTTGTCTCCCCCCACCCCTTGAAGAAATGACTGGAACTTCTTGACTGCTTCAGGCTCGATGTTGTAACATTTCATCTTTCTTTGTGCCGCGGCCGCATAATCATCCGTACTGTCTCCAGAATAACTTGTGTAGTCCGTCTCATCCTCGCTTTCCCAGAGCTCGTAAAATGCGTCGTCATCCATTTTGTGTAGGACACTCTACACAAAATGTAAACGCTTCACCCACCAAACGAGAAAACCAACATGAAACAAGCCTGTGAAGGCTAACAATGTGCCGCAAAACACTAACAGTTTTTAAACAATTTTTTTAAAACAGGTAATCCCAAAAGGCAAAGCCTGCAACAAAATCAATGGCAATTCAACCATAAACTTCAGGTAATAAAATTATAACAGCCTGTAACACGAAAGCGAACATACCACGCCGCCTACTACGTATTTATTCTTTTTATTGTCCACAAGGGATGACACATGATATTACAAGTAGGGCCGAATAAAAGAAAAAATCGAATGAGCAGATGTATGATTAATAAAAGAAAAGATGAAATGATGGCTATTCGTGCCCCACGATCCAGGCAACGTCATTGAACATTTTTTTGAAAAAGCTAACATAAATTATCAAAGATTTTCTTTTTCACTTTGCTTGGTGAAGTCACCTCAGTTTTTTATGTTTTCCTTTTTTTTATTATTCTTTTCGTTTGTTTCTGTTAAATGTTCATGTGTGTTCTTGTTTGTGAAATCTTGTAATTTTGGGCTTTTTTTGGTTTGTGGGAGAACGAGCACCCTTTCAGAGTGGATAAATAAAATACCACTCATGTACTTGGATTGTACTTGTAATCTAAACATGTTCCTGTCTCATCACATTATGTCACGTTGATTTTGCCTGAGAATTATCTTACGAGATGTATCTGAGGAATACTCAGACACTCACACGTTCATTTCATGAGTAGAAATTCAGTTAATTAAACAACTGAACACTCATCGTCGAAACTAACGGAGCCTCTACATAGTAATAAAATTTGGTTACCCTATATTTATTTTGTATATAAAAACTTATTCCGCTTTTGTATAACATGCAGTTATTTAAAAGATAATAAAAGGCAAGAAAATTTATTTATGTTTTGTTTTGCGTTTGATGTGCGAACTTTGTAGCAGTGATATTGAGAAGTTTTAATATTTGATTGTTCTATCATGAATAAAATTTTAATGTTTGTTTTTAAAATAATCTTTCAAAAAGTATAAGGAGACGTTTTATGTTAGAGACAGAAAGCGCATATTTTCTCTTGTGAATAAAATAAGTCAAAATGTCCTAACTTCATAATGCAACATTCTGGAATAAAAAGTAGGTTATAACATAACTCAGGTGATATCTACAAAAGAAAATGGCGCAGGAAAAGTCTTCTAAAAGCTGCGAATCCAGTCTAAATTAATTATGAATGTTTAGACAATTCAAGTTAAAGAAATGTTCAGAGGGTGAAAGTCATGAATGTAAAAATTCTCCAGATGAACAAGGATTTACACAAACAGAAAGATCATATCTAATACATGTCCATTCAATATGGCGACAGATACGCCGAAGACGTCAATAAGCATGACAACTTAAATATACTGACAAAATAGAAGAAAATAAATGAATGCAAAAGTACTTTTGTTAAGAACCCCGAATCAATATCACTAGACACAACAAAAAGATCAAAGTTTAGGAAAAATTCACAGAAAAATTTCCTGCTAACCAACTTAAATTAGTGTCTGTTCTCTTTTCGTTAGAACAAACATTTAGCTTTGTGATGTACGGAGATCAAATTTCTTGCTAAAAAAAAAAAAGAAACAAAAGTTTTAGTGACATGAAATATTTAAAAATTCATCATTGAAGAAAATTCTCCATAGATATATAATAACTGAATCAGTAATGTGTTGTTTAAAAAGTATAATGTTTGTTGTTTTGTTTCCAAAATAAATTTATTGCGAATGTGGATGAGAAAGCATATTCGTTGTCATTCTGTCGCAAATATGAATTCAGTATATGTAAAGATAAAGAAACAAAAGTGAGCTGCGGGAACATTATCATGAGGATTCTGGTCTTGTGGGGTACTTGCATTGGCTGAAGAAGGAAAAAGAGAGTTACGTAGTCTTTGCTTGTTCTGTTAGTCAGTGAACTTCGGATTAACTTAATGGGGGCTTCTAAGACTGCGTTCGCATCATGTTCATATTTATCAGCTACTTGTCAACTACCTGCCTGCGTCTTGGCCTCAATGTCTGCTTCATAATAGCAACCAGGCTTTCGGGATTGAAAAGAACTATTTCCATATTTGATGATAGGCTCAAATGAGCAAATATGCGGGTTTTTTTTAGACAAGGTACGAAAATTAGTCATGTGGCTGCTTTTAGCTGACTTCATAACAAAACATCTTACTATCTGCTACAATCGTATACGAAGGGATGAGTTGGAACCATACGGGACGTGTGACTCTGTAGGGTAGGCAAATATAGTTTGATTACATATAAAACATCAGATTTGTATAGTTATTTCTACTTCTAGCTTCTCTAAATTCAAAGCATTTTAGTTCACTATTCATATCGGTATTTTTATCACTTGGTTTAAGTTTGAATTTTAGATTTTCCATGATTGCTTCCTTATTTTAGGCCTGATCGCACTGAGCCAGTTAACCGCCACCAGCAATCATTTCTTAGAACTCATGAAATTCTTTGTATATAACCTTCCAAGTGATTGCTTTCCACATTCTTTTAGAAGAAGCAGAGGGCGTGACATATTCTGACAAATCTCAGTGAGAGAGAAACGATGCGAGAGTAAAAGTTTTCGTTTGTCTCGTTTAAGAATAAATGTTTTAAAAGATGCTGATATATTTGAATGACAGCAAAATTCTACCTCAATAAAAACTGGATTGATGGTTATTTAAATTATCGAAGACTACCCATGAGATTTTGTAGAGTATTTCACACTTAGTATCTGATGCTGTTTCTATGGATCAAACCCTTTTAAGAGCCTTGGGGTGCATTTTTCTTCTTTTGGAAACGTTTCTGTCCTAGTTTAAGATTATCACAGAGCGTTTTACAAACAAATAAAAGTTTAAATTCATTCCCATCTTCACCATAAAATTTTGTAATTGCTCGTAATTTAAAGAAGATTTGTGAAATATTTTGCATGTTGTTCAAGCTTCCTCAATTATTGATTTGTAGCTTTTTTTTTTTTTTTGAAAGTATAGGGAAAATTCATCCGTGAAAATTAGATAATTCTTTAACAAATAAGGTCTTCCATTTTCATGAGCCAAGTCTTACAGTCTCTACTTTAGACTCTCCAACCATAATTCCACTCGTTGCAGAATGCAGTACATCACAAACAGCAAAATGTATAAGTTGATAATACTGGACAACAATTTTCTGGTAAATAAGTTTAATTTCTTTTCCAATTATACCATTACTGAAATTCCATCTTTTGTGCAACCAGGTATATACCGATTTAAATCGAGGATTCTAATCTCTTAAAAACCATTTCAGCTATTCAAATACTACGAAATAACCTACTCGATCAACTATAAGCTGGGGATTTATGCTTTGTTTCCCTCGGAACATTAACCTTGATATATTTCCTGTTTTGCAATGAAATATATTCAGTATGTTAAAGAAAATCTAAGTCCTTGTTTAATGGCTGCATCTCAATCCGAGGAAGACGATTTTGCTACTTTTTGCTCAACAAGCTGAACTATATATCAATACAAATTAATATAAAAAGTAGAAATAGTGTGAATATTGGTACTAAGTATACATGTGTGTATGTATGTATGTATGTATGTATGTATGTATGTATGTATGTATGTGTGTGTGTGTGTATGTATGTATGTATGTATGTATGTATGTATGTATGTAGGTATGTATGTATATATGTATGTATGTATGTATGTATGTATGTATGTATGTATGTATATGTATGTATGTATGTGTGTGTGTGTGTGTATGTATGTATGTATGTATGTATGTATGTATGTAGGTATGTATGTATATATGTATGTATGTATGTATGTATGTATGTATGTATGTATGTATGTATGTAGAGATAGATAGATAGATAGATAGATAGATAAATAGATAACAATGTACAGTACCTTGAGAGTGGTTGTATGGATGGGGGGGCGATTAAGGATACCTACTAACTTCACTTTTTTCTTATTGTTTCAGTGAAGCATATAAAAACTAGACGGTAATAGATTAATTTTAATTAGAGGCTCATGCGAGTCTAGGATAGGGCCAGTTGTTTTGTCGCGAAAGAAGAAAGGTAATTTAAATCCTCAAAAGAGAAAAGGAAATAGTTGATAAGTACTGAACTGGTCAGTCTTGACCTCTTTATTACTTTGTCGATTCCAAACGTTGTATTTTATCCTTCATTCTATTCTATAGTCTTTTTAGAACTTTCTTCGTTATAATCTGACCATTAAAATAAAATGGTAATTTATCGTCGACCTGACCCATTTCTTTCGTTTAATTTTTTTTTTAGTTATGTATTTTATATTTTTATTGCAATTGTATTTTGTTTGTCACTATATCTATGGTTTTAGTTTTGTTCGTAAACTGCAGAGAATCACACATCTCTCTGGGTATGCATTATCACACTGAGTGAAATGGCGAGAGAATCTAACGAAGAATTTATTTGAACAATCACCTGAAAAGGCGCGTTTTACACCTTGGACGTAAGATGCTGATTGTACAACATTTCACCTATGTACTAAGCAGTTCTAGTGATTTTAAATAAAGAATGTCGTTTCTATCATTTCCTATCACACACACATATATATATTTGTATGTGTGTGTGTGTGTGTGTGTGTGTGTGTGTGTGTGTGTGTGTGTGTGTTTAATTTAATTTTCTCGGGAAGAAAGAAGGTAACGAGAGAAACTTGGTGAGAAGAGAGATAAGAGTTGTGTCCCTTTGGTCCGTTAGAAGTGGGGTGAACAATGATTGGTGGACTTAATCCGGCGGAGAACGGCTAACACCACTACCAAACATTGTTACTCCTTCTTCGGAAAGACCAAAAGGACAAGCTTTCTTTTTCTCGCTTCTTTCTTTTTTCTTGCTCATCTTGATCTTTCTCGCTTTTTCTCAGAGCGACCAAGTATATCTAGAGCCTGAACGATTGCAGGATAATACATGGCACGCTATACAAACTCGTCCAATTAATATATTACCTGAGCATGAAACTGATGGTAGCGCACATTTGAATCCTATGTTTATTAACTTATATTAATCTCTCGCTAGCTGGAGTACTTGTGTTTGGCGATCCTACCAATAACGAAATACAGTTTTATATTTAAGAGATGAGGAATTATGTACATTATTTACATTTTTCGGATATTTGTCCTCGTCTTGTTTGTTTTTAACACAACGTTTCGGCTGATATACCCTCCAGCCTTCATCAGGTATCTTGGGGAAATTTCGAACCCGGGTTCTCATTCCTAAGGTATTTTTCGATGTTATTATTACTACTACTACTACTACTACTATTATCATTCAGGTCACTGCCTGGAATCGTACTCGGAATCTTGGGTTTAGTAGCCCGCGCTCTTAACCACTACGCGATATGCCTGTGGCGTAGTGGTTAAGAGCGCGGGCTACCAACCCCAAGATTCCGAGTTCGATTCCAGGAAGTGACCTGAATGATAATAATAATAATAATAATAATAATAATAATAATAATAATAATAATATAATAATAATAATAACAACAACAACAACAACAACAACAACAACAACAACAGCAGCAGCAACATCGAAAATACCTTAGGAATGAGAACCCGGGTTCGAAATTTCCCCAAGGCACCTGATGAAGGCTAAAGTGTATATCAGCCGAAACGTTGTGTTAACAACAAACAAGATGAGGACAAATATCCGTCAAATGTAAATAATATAAATAACGATATAGTACACTATATGTGTGTATGTGTGTTGGTAGGTAGGTAGGTAGGTAGGTGGGTAGGTAGGTAGGTAGGTAGGTAGGTAGGTAGGTAGGTAGGTAGGTAGGTAGGTAGGTAGGTAGGTAGGTAGGTAGGTACATAATCATACACACAAGTATATATATATAAGTCTGTTCATTCCATCTTGCTTTATAAATTTTTATACATACATATATACGCACACACTCACACACACACATACACAATGTTACTATGGAAACAGGCATGAATGTGTCTGTGGCTTACGATTAGCTAGAATTATCCCAAATTTTCAAACTTTAATTGCTAAAAACTCTTTATTTATTGATTTATGGCGAAAATGATTTTCGTGGCATTCATTAGCCTATAAAAGTGTATCATTACACTGCATATCAAATCAATTTGAACAGAAATTGACCCTGGCAGCTAAATAGAAAAGATGCCTCTTACGAAATATATCATTTCAGCATGGACTTTGCAATGGAACAAAAATAAAGATTACAAACCTATGAGATATTTGTATAGAAACAGAGTTGATTCATAATTCACGATCAGAATCAAAGGTTTTAATTTAAAGAGAAATCAGTTTCCTATACGTTGAGGTGTTTCAACATAAATAAACAAGCCTTGAAGATAAATATTCGAGAAAAATTCATTATTTTTCTGTGAACCAGTTTTTTCTCATGGAGAATTGTATGAGTCTCTTTCAAGATCCCATGAATTTTATTCCTTTCTACTCTAGGCACAAGGCCCGAAATTTTGAAGGAGGGGGCCAGTCGATTAGATCGACCCCAGTACGCAACTGGTACTTAAATTATAGACCTCAAAAGGATGAAAGAAAAAAGTCGACCCCGGCGGAATTTGAACTCAGAACGTAACGGCAGACGAAATACCTATTTCTTTACTACCTACAAGGGGTTAAATATAGAGTGGACAAACAAGGACAGACAAACGTATTAAGTCGATTATATCGACCCCAGTGCATAACTGGTACTTATTTAATCGACCCCGAAAGGATAAAAGGCAAAGTCGACCTCGGCGAAATTCGAACTCAGAACGTAGCGGCAGACGAAATACCTATTTCTTTACTACCCACAAGAGGACAAACACAGAGAGGACAAACACACGGATTAAGTCGATTATATCGACCCCAGTGCGTAACTGGTACTTATTTATCGACCCCGAAAGCATGGAAGGCAAAGTTGACCTCGGCAGAATTTGAACTCAGAACGTAGCGGCAGACGAAATACCGTTAAGCATTTCGCCCGGCATGCTAACGTTTCTGCCAGCTCGCCGCCTTGCCTATGAACTTTATTGACGTAAAAATAATGCCGTAAAATTCTCATAATAAATAAAGTAGCTCACAAAGATTTTCTCTCTTTCAGTATTATCTATATGACCTTCGTACAATCACGAGATTTAAGCACTTCAGAAAAAAATACAATTTCAAAAGAATTATATATTTCATGTCCTCTATAAACTTCATACAATTTTATAGATTCCAAAATATCCGTGCAGTTTCTATAAGCACTGTTAGTTCTAATACTTAACTAAAAGATAACAGTCCTTTGAGTGCCCAGTTTATAAGTAATATTATATTTCAGTGGATTCCAAAATATTGACTGTAGATGATATAGTGTTGACATATTTAATACACAGAGTTTTAAAATTCTAACAAGAAACAGATATGCAATAAAGAAGTAGAGATAAACGATATTAGTCAATGACTAATATTATCTTACTTTAGCAAATATAGGAGACAACTCCTGACGTTTCGATCTTATTCTAACCTCTTCTACGAAGCAGTTTTCATTATATTAGAAATTGGTGATAAAATAATCATTGAGGGGAGCCATTTAAAAAAAAAACTATATTAGTTTAAGATAGTGTTTTAAAGTATTTAACGAAGGGAGTCATTAAAAATTCCAGCATGGCCGCAGTCAAATGACTGAAACAAATAAAAGAATAAAATAATTAGTGAAGGACAAAACTAAGCACTATTTAGATACTTAGTCGTGAATGCAGTTGATAGTCCTGTATCCGGAATGCTTATGATCGGGATTGATTCGGATTTCGAGATAGTTATACACTTGCATCTTTAAAATAAAGGAACTTGGGTATGGAACCAAGTTCAAACATGTTATCCAATTACATTTCATAATAGAGTTCATTACATTATGAAATGTAATTTCATAATGTAATGAACTCTATTATGAAATGTAATTTCAACGAGTAGCTCCGCAACAACTAAGCATTTCTAATGGTAACTAATGAACGGTTTCTGAAATGTTCCATCTGGACCCTTTTTTTTTTCTCTCCCTAAAAAATAAAGTAAAATATGGTATAGGGTAAAGATCCCCTTCGGTCATGAATGACCATGGGATTGCACCTAAAAAGTTACCCTCCGAGGCACAAGTCCGGGCAAAGTTGTTTATGAAAGACCAGCAGTCGCCCATGCATACCAGCCTCTCCTCTTCACGTCAGCCTCCCCTCTCCACGTCACTGATGTTATCCAACGGAAAGGCAAAAGCCAATACAGCTTAGCACCAGGACGTTGCAATTCATTTCTACAGCTGAATGAACTGGAGCAACATGGAATAAAGTGTCTTGCTCAAGAACACAACACACAACCCGATCCGAACTCACTGCCTTATGATTGCAAGAGCGACGTTCTTAACCACTGAGCCATGCGCCTTCACAAAGTAAAAATCAAACATTTTTTTTTTAAATCGTATTTTAGAATTATGAATAAAAGAGGGTAAACTGTAGTGTTTTCCTCTAGTTTTTAATTGTAGAATCTGTTACTCTAGGTGAATTTCTGACTTCCTGATAATAGGATTGCTTGGGCGGTGAGCTGGCAGAATCGCTAGCACGCCGAGTAAAATGCTGAGCGGTATTTCGAATGTTCTTACGTTCTGAGTTCGAATTCCGCCGTGGTCGACTTTACTTTTCATCCTTCCAGAGTCGATAAAGTACCAGTTGAACCCTGGGGGTCGATATAATCGACTTTCTCCCTTCTCTGGACTTGTGCCAAAATTTGAAACTATTATAATAGAATTGCTATTATTGCTGTTTAGGTCCAGTTCAACCTTGACTGGGCACACACATATTCAAAGGTGTAGAAGCTGAGCCTGTTCAACCTTCTCACCGTACTTGTTCGACCTTGCATAATTAGGATTTCAATGTCCAGGTTATCCTTCTTTTCAAGACGTCCAGGTGTAATTCGTGATTCGATAGCTATTCCAAGCAGGTCGAGCGCTCGTATAGAAGCTCCGTAATTATCTCCTTGTACATGACTATATGTATTCGAGACTGGCCTAGATTACGCCTAGGGATAGGGTTAGGTTTAGGGTTAACAATGTTCTGTTGCAATCAGATTACAAATCTATGAAACACAGACATGTGTTGATAAGAATCCATGACAAAGCAAGTCTGTATTTCTATAAACAGCACTCAAGTTAGGTCACTGATAAAATATACGAGGGACGTTCAATAAGTAATGCCCTTGACCCACTTGCAGTTGTTTGATCTAGCTGAAACTTTGCATGTGCAATTATTTATATCTCTATAGATTAAATGGCAAATTAAAGCTCGGAATTAATTGTGGTTTCTGATTGACAGGTGTTTGAACTGAGTCAAGTGTGAAATGGAGCCTGTTGAGTGTCGAGCAGTGATCCGGTTTTTGTATTTGAAAGGTCGCACACCACGGGAGACTTTTGATGAAATGAAAGTAACTTATGGTGATGATGCCCCATCATATGACCTTGTAAAACGCTGGCATCGTGAATTCAAACTTGGTCGGAACTCTGTGGAAACAGCTTCCAGGTCTGGTCGCCCCACTTCTGCCATTGATGAGGCATCTGTCCGTCAAGTTGAGGCTGCCATTTTGGAAGATCGACGCATAACTATTCGCCAAATAGCCCATGAGGTCAAGATTAGTACCAGGTCTGTGGAAACTATCATTCATGACCATCTGCATATGCAAAAGGTGTCTGCCAGATGGATTCCCCGGTTGCTCACACCTTTCCAGAAGCAAGAACGCGTCGAGTGCTCGAGGATGAATTTGGAGATGTGCCAAGGAGATGAGTCAAAATTTTCCAAAAGACTGATTACACAGGATGAAACCTGGGTCCATCACTATGATCCAGAAACCAAAGCCCAGTCAATGCAGTGGAAGCACCGTGACTCACCTCCTCCAAAGAAGGCAAGGGTGCAGCCCTCCGCTGTCAAGGTCATGCTCAGTCTTCTGGGACCAGGACGGAGTAGTGATGACAGATTTCCTGGCAAAGGGTACCACAATTACAGGAGCCTATTATGCTTCACTTTTGAGGAAATTAAGAGAAACTATCAAAATCAAGAGGCGGGGCAAGATCAGCAAAGGCATCCTCCTCCTGCAGGACAACGCTCCGGTCCACAACTCGCGTGTCGCCAGATCAAAAGCACAGGCGATGGGAGAAATGCGTAACTCTAGGTGGTTCCTATGTAGAAAAAGACTAATAACTGTGCCAAGTTTCGTTGCTCTACTGCTATGGGAAGTGGGTCAGGGGCATTACTCATTGAACGCCTCTCGTAGTATGTTTATTTAGTACGAAGAAGCACACTCGGGTTATTTTTCCTCGACCCACATATGTGTAGTTAACTTTTTTTAAACACTTCGTTCATTAAATATGTGTAACATTATTCAGTGTCACTACATTTTCCCCTGTATTTCCAACTTTAACCAACTAAACTAAATATGTTTCACTGAGGAGACCTGATAAAATCGAAACATGTCTGTTATATCCACCATTTAGCTTTAAAGACATCTACAGCTAACTGCATTGTCATTATCTACCAAAAGTTTAGATAATCTAAACATATTGGGGTTATTTTCTCTTGTTTTTTGTATTTAAATTCACGAACGGAGTATTTACCTTCTACTTGCAAACATAATCTCGTTTTGCAACTTATTACATTACGTATGTGAGCCTCTACCGCATGTGTATTTAGTAGACTGAGCCAAACACAGAGCCTTTACGTGGTTTCTCGACCTGCAAGAAGTAGCTGCAAAATTTACCTCAAATCACATCCTATCGTCTTAAAAAGTTGACTCATTAGATAATAGGGCTTTGAGTTCCGTAAATGTGGGGAAAATGGAATGGTCGTGGTTGGAATATCTTTGATTATAGGTCAATCTACTCAAGCTGACTTGAGTTAAACTCAAGTTTAACGAAATTAACTTAACTCTGAGTCAACGAGGGTACTTCTACGTGGTATCTTGACCAGCTAAAAATAGTAGCCAAATCTCAATCAGATCTCTCTGGACAGAACACACTGAGTAACTTAGTATCACATGAACAAACCCTGGAGAAAAGTCAGGATAGTCACAGGGGTAAACCTTTCTCTTGGAAAATGGTTTGGAGCTGAACCTGGATAACTAGAAGATGGATGCCTTGTTGTCTACACAGAGAGTTTATTAGGAACACAAAGAATTCAATATTTGCGGGAAATTCCTTTCGGGTTTAGCTCCTAGTTGCAACCGAACCTCGATTTGTGTACGTAAATAAAGACGAGTATGAAGTACGCTTGATTCTCGTGCTTGATTATTTAATTATAATTCAAAAAATTACTGCTAGGCACATGATGAAAAGATCAGTGATAGAGAGATGATAGGTGGGGGAGACTTGAAAAAATTGAACTTGGGACCCGGTTGTATATGCTTCCAGAACCTCAGATTCGCCAAGATAAGCGGGTTTTTCTTGAGCACTGTATATCGCCAGTTATCCCCGCCTTTTATCATCTCTGTAAGATTCAAAGTCCTGTGATCAACCTTCAGTACTTCTTTTCATGTCTTCCTAGGTCTCCTTTTTCTTGTTTAACCTCATGTCGACCCTAATCGAGAAGACTTATGAAAAATCTGTTCCAGCCGTGACTGTCTCCTACTTTTGGAATTACATTGTATTATTCTTTAAGACGGTATGGCGTGGTTTGTGGGAGATTTGGTTATTATTTTTAACAAGTTAAACGACTATGTAAAATATCTTGTCGACCATCAGTTGAGCAGAAAACGTTCAATAAAGAATTTGCAAATGAAAACAATAAAATATGAGGGGAGTAATCAATGATTTAGAAGAGGTTTTTAGAGATGGTATCACTTTTGGGGAAATGGGAACGAGAACAATTCCTGGACAATATTTTCAATAATAAACAACAAATTGTGCCACTTCAGCGAACAGCCAGCCTGACCATTTATACTATAATGTTTGACCCAAAATCAAACATTAACCCTAACACTAACCCTAACCATAAACCCTAACCCTAAGCCCTAACCTAAATCCTAAACCTTAACCCTATCCCTAAGACTAGCCTTAAATGTAACCAAACTCAAACTTACCTCTAACATAGCCCTAAACCCTCACCCTAATTTTAACTTTAATCCTAAATCCTAACACTGACACTAACCCTAATCCTAACCCGCATCAGATCATTTCACAGTATATGTAAGTATTTAGGTACGTAAGTACTTACATTAGTCGTGTAACATAAGTATGTAAGTATTTAGGTATGTAAGTATTTAGGTACGTAAGTACTTACATTAGTCGTGTAACATAAGTATGTAAGTATTTAGGTACGTAAGTACTTACATTATTCACGTAACATAAGTATGTAAGTATTTAGGTACGTAAGTACTTACATTATTCACGTAACATAAGTATGTAAGTATGGATATATATAGTACGTAAAAGTAAATAAGTATTCATAAGCACGAATAAGTATGAATACGTAGATATTAAGTATCCATACTTATGCAGTAAATGTGGATACTTATGCAATAAAGTATGCAGTATCCATACTTTAGCGTACCGATACTGCAGTGGGTCACACGCTAAAGTAGCACCCAATAGAGCTATATAGTAAAAACTTTGGTGTAGAGCGCTATCTTAAAAGCAGAAGATCTTGATAGCAATCAGATTTCAGATACGATTACTATCCAATCAAAATATTTAGTTTAGGGTCCTGGATCGGCATATCGATTTCATTAATTAAACCTCTTCCGCATCACTCACAACTTATGATCATGTATTTATGATAGAAATCAATAATACGGTAGGGCAGTGGTTCCCAATTTTTCACAACCAAGGACCCCTTCTATTTAAATGAGTTTTCCTACGGACCCGAGGATATGTCATTTAAAAGGTTAATACAAGGGGGATTCTTAGTTTATTCTTTGCCTTTGGTATATTTCCTGCCATACAAATAACGAGATTGGCAAAAGTGGTCGTCACGTATATTTGGCTCGACTACATTTAATGTAGAAATTATCCAACACCAATGAGTCAAAGAGTGAATACCTCTGTGCTGGTGCACAACTTGCAATAACTGCCAAATTCTAACTTCTTAACAAAGTATTATATTTCTTTACAGACAAAATCTAGTGCGCACACATATACATATATATATACATATTTACATATGCATATATACACACATACGCATAAATATGCATGTGCACTTATGCATCTCTATGTGCAAACGAATGCATACTGAACGATTTTGACACTCAGCATGCATTTTGAACAGACCCTGTTGGCAGCTCTAACATACTTGTAGAGTTAATTACATACTAGCAATTTTCTGTAGCACTATTAGGTCAAGAACTGTTTGAAAGTTTCCAATATTACCCAACCTGGAAGAAATGAAAATGGAATAAAACTAGAAAAACTTTTTGACGAACCTCGCCGACAGTTATTTCTATGCAATCTTTTCCCTTGCAAATAGGGTGGATAAATCTCTATTTTTGTTTATTTACTTGTTTTATTTTTCTATATAATTCAAATAGTCGATTTTATTACACAACAGCAGATTTATCAGATATGCAACTCAGTCTACTCTTACTATTCCCCACTTTCTTCTCTTCCCTCCACCACTATCACTACCAACCCATCTCTTTCACTGTTACTACTGATTCACCCTCCCACGACAACCTCACCACCCTATCACATTAAGCCTTATTACCATCACCACCACTAAGACCAATTCTTCTCGATACTCCTCTCGCACTCTAACTACCACTCTGTCACTCCCACCGCCTCCAGTCACTACCACCAACATTACAATCATTACTACTACTAATACTTTAGTGTCACCGCCGCTACCGCTCTTGGTACATAGGATAAAAGCAGAGTGAAGCTTGTCTCAAAAGTCCCTGAATCAGCTCTTGTCACCATGTCTGCAGGAATACCACCACCCATCAAAGATGTGAAGATCAAATACTCCCAGGTAAGACCAGCACAGCGACCCTAAAACTAAAAACAAAATGCAAACGGATAACAGAATATAAATACAAACAAGAATCTGCGAAGGAAAAAAATTGCTTCAGATTTTTATGCATAAAAGAAATATAACTAAAATCCATTCTTCGCAGGACTAGTAATGTTTGAGTTAATTAACTTAGCGGCTCCACCAGGTTCTTGTTAAGCGACAAAACCAGAAATCGTGCATGTGACCACAAAACAATTTAGTGGATCCAATGATAATGTGGCACTAACATTATTCACCTTGTTAAAAATATATTTTGTTATAACATAGTTTGTACAAAAAACATGTTAAGTATAAATACCTGAAGCATTAATGTTTAAGAAAATTTAATGACTTTTGTGTTTCTAAGACGTTAGACAGCTTTAATATGAAACGTGTGTGTGTATGTGCATGAATTAACATTTTGCATTCGTTGCTCGGACAATGCTTTTTGACGCATAACACGGAGTAACAACTAAAACTAGGTTATAGTTTCCTTTATTGTCTCTGCCGTATGTCTCGAGTATTTTTCTGTTCTTTCGTTTGCGTGTGTATATCTATAAACCTGAATGTATAGCTGTATTCATGCATGCAAGTATATATATCTATGGGTGGTGTGCGTATTCCTTCACTTCGCCGGTTTGGCGATGCAAACAAAGATATTGTCACTGGTATATAAATGTAATCCCCGTGATTTAAAACTAGTTGGATAAGTTCCTATTCTCGAAGCTCTTAGCCTTTCAGTCACTCCGTAACTAACTAGGTGCAACCACATAACGTGTTTCGACTAAGAAAATTTATAACACTTAGCCAACCGCTTCCCCTACAAAAGAACTTTTTCTACTCGCTTCAAATGGATTAGTAACAACTCCACTCTTTATTTTGCTAAACAGAATTTATTTTTACTTAGCATATTATTAGAAAATTCAGTAAAAATTGTCGACTAATATGTAAACAGCGGCTCCTGATACAACTAATTAAAGAAATAAAACAAAACAAATGAGCATGTCGAAATCCCTGAACGTGCTAAAACCTGGTGTTGTTTATGAAACTATAATCAAGTTAATTTGTCTTGGTTGTCGTAATTAACTCATTAAATTGTCTACAAAAATAAAACCTCCTTTACGTCCATTGAATATGAAATCGAAATTAATATGGTTTAATTAATTTTTGCAGACACAAGTAAAGTAAGTTGCAAACTGAATGAATGAAGCATGACATTTCTATGTAGTCCCGTATGTTTAGCACTGGGTGTTGTTGTTTACGATTATTAAATGCCGTTAGTAAAACAATGAATGAAAGACAATGAATGAAATATAGAATTTTTTTTTCTTATCTTTTTATTATAGGTTTTGTTATAATGTGAGATAAAACTAGAGAAATAGATAAAACGAATGGAAAAGTTATAAAATTACCCCATATATTATATAGTACATAACCCAGACTGAGCCTTATTGCTAGATGTAGTGCTATTTATTGTATATCATTTGTTAAAATACGAAATGTTATTTCTACATCTTCATGCCGTCGCTGAGCTTGCAGATCTATGATCAAAGGCATTCCTAGTGTGACCGTCCCGTCTTTTTATATGCGAGAAATATTGCCAGCGATTTAGCTGCTATTTCTAGTAGGTCGAGTCATCCTATCGCGTGATGTTCTCATCCTCTCGCTAGTTCGAAATACCATTATGTAGCTGTGTTTTGATTATGTATTAGTACGAACATGCAGGAAAAGAAAAGTTGGGTTTTTAAATGTATTGCATGCATGTGGCCGGGAAGGTACACAAGTATAAGATTTCAGATCTGACAAAGGCCGACTTCTTGAAGTCATTTTATTTTCTTTATCAATTTTGCAAATGTTATTTTTATTCCAGTTACTTTTAAATTTTGTAATTACAATCTTAAAACTTACGTTAATCTTTCTCACCCCTCTTGTTCTAAAAACACATATACATAACCACATACATTTATACAGCATATATAAATATTAGCTGTAAGGACTAAGGAGAGAGATAGAGGCGGGTGATTATTATCAAGTAACTAGCATACTCTGCAGTAACCTTTTGTAATTGTTGTAGGGTGGGAGCTAACATACCTATATTATTCAGTTTCAACAAGAGCGTCGTCATTGAACTAATTCTACAGTTTAACTAAATCTCTTTACATGCGAAGTTCAACTCCCTTTAAATTCAGCTCACTTAAAATCCCATCTGGAGGTGGTTTGATCAACTCCTTCGTCTCTTTAAAATAAGCGGCCCTGTGTTACCAGTTTAGTCAATATAATTTAAGTCTCCCCCATCTCAAACGTTACATCCATAACCTTTTGCTTAATGTTGTCGTAAAACCCTTATTCTTCGAAGTGAAATTTAGATTTGCTGTTAATTAATTAAACCGCTTTTTACATTCAGTTACCTGAAATTGAAACTGTCCACCACAATTTTAGTCAAATTTTTGCAGTATTCCGAACATCAGATAACTTAGGAAAAAGTTATATTACAAAATCCTTTCAAAATTGGGGTAATTAGTTTATTCATAACTTTTTTGTGTTGCAAGATTCCTAATGTAAAACTGTGTTGAAACATTGTATTTCGGGTTGGTTATTTATATTTCTGCTTCTCTCGTTTACCACTGCTGTATAACGAAAGATTACCAGACAATGGACACGAGTTAGAATAAGAACAGTAATAAATGAGTGAAGTGCGAATATATAGTGCGTGTGTTTATTTGGCAAAAAAAAAAAACCGTCCCAAAATACTTTTATTTTTTTATTAAATTTTACATATACGTTTTCGACCGCGTAGTCTTCAGTTATCTTTTGTTCTAGTCATTGAAATGTAGCATGCTGGGACACTGCTTTGAAGTCGAACAAATCAACCTCAGTGCTTTTTTTTTTTTTTCTATAGCCTGGTACTTTATTCGGTTAATATAGGGCGTAACAAATATCAGAAAATCAAAAAAAAATGTGTGTAATAGGTGTAAAACAACTTCCTATGAACGAATATGAAAAAAAAAATTCGCGCACGCGAAAGGGGGGTGGGGGAGAGGCCTCGGAAAATTCACATCGGGAAGTTCCGAAAGCGTCTGAGGAGCTGACCCGGGCACCAAAACAAAAAAAAATAGTGTAATGTGTAAAACAACTTGCTCTAAACGAATATGACAAAAAAAATGCGCTCTCGCGAAAGAGGGGTGGGGGAGAGGCCTCGGAATATTTATATCGGGAATTTCCGAAAGCGTCTGAACCGGGCACAAAAACAAAAACAAAACAGCGTAATAGGTGTAAAACAACTTGCTCTAAACGACTATCACGAAAAAAATGCGCGCTCGCGAAAGGGGGGTGGGGGAGAGGCTTCGGAATTTCACATCTTCAGTCCACGGCCTTTAAACTAAGAAAAAAATAGTGTAATTGGTGTAAAACTACTTGTTCTAAACGAGTATCAAGAACACACACTCACACATGAATCATAAACTCCGTATTTCGCAAAAAAAAAAATTAACAAAGAGAAGAAATTCTGGAAAAAGTGAAGAAATGTTGGATCTCATTCCTTGGTTAAAGCTATTTTAAACATTAAATTTATGCTTTTCTTTGAAATAGTTCAGATATATGCAATTCTTCTCACTTATTAAGATGCATTTATCAGAAAAAAAGACAGAAAAAATTATTATTTTGTGTCAATCCTTCCCTAATTATCCTTTATTAATAGTTTTGGCGTGTATTTTTTTCCCAAATTTATTTTTTCACCTTTACAACACTGTTTAGTAAAGCAATTAATTATCTTTATAATTTGCATATTTGACTTATTAATCAAAATTCTCTAGATGTAATATATACTAAGTAATGCATCCTTCATTTATGTGTTCCGTTCTGTATTATGCATGCGTGACTGTTTGTATGTAAGTGTGTTTAACTGTGCACATGAATGTGAATATTAAGAACATATTTATTTACTATGATTGTTATTTTCAGAACAAATAAATCTTTTGGCTGTTATGTTATTGATGTTATTATTATTGCTAGTTAAAGGGTGGTGACTTGGCTGAATATTTTGAGTCTTGTAGTATGTAGTTGTGTTAGTCAATATTCTGAGTTCAAATCCAACTCATTTCTTTATCATCATTATCGATGGACCACTCAAAGAGGTATGTATACATTATCATTTTCGTAACATAATTCTGTAGTATTTCAAGATGTTTCTGACACGTATTTTGATTCACATGGCGGAGATCCAACATTTCTTCACTTTTTCCAGAATTTCTTCTCTTTATTTTTTTTTTTTGCGAAATACGGAGTTTATGATTCATGTGTGAGTGTGTGTTCTTGATACTCGTTTAGAACAAGTAGTTTTACACCAATTACACTATTTTTTTAGTTTTAAAAGGCCGTGGACTGAAGATGTGAAATTTCCGAAGCCTCTCCCCCACCCCCCTTTCGCGAGCGCGCATTTTTTTCATGATAGTCGTTTAGAGCAAGTTGTTTTACACACGCTATTACGTTTTTTGTTTTTGTGCCCGGTTCAGACGCTTTCGGAAATTCCCGATATAAATATTCCGAGGCCTCTCCCCCACCCCTCTTTCGCGAGAGCGCATTTTTTTTTGTCATATTCGTTTAGAGCAAGTTGTTTTAACACACATTACACTATTTTTTTTTGTTTTGGTGCCCGGGTCAGCTCCTCAGACGCTTTCGGAACTTCCCGATGTGAATTTTCCGAGGCCTCTCCCCCACCCCCCTTTCGCGTGCGCGAATTTTTTTTTCATATTCGTTCATAGGAAGTTGTTTTACACCTATTACACACATTTTTTTTTTGATTTTCTGATATTTGTTACGCCCTATATTAACCCTTTATTCTAGCGGCACCTTTTTGCCGAAACGCTATGTTGGAGCGGGTCATCAACCAGCGCCAGTTGTCAGACGGTGGTAACGGACAAACACACGTTTATTCATATATACCTCGTGCTTCTTTCAGTTTCTGTCTTGCAAACCCACTTACAAGGCTTTGGTCAGCCCGCGGATATAGTAGAAAACAAGGTTCCGCGCACTGAGACTGAACTTGGAACCATGTGGTTCGGAAGCAAGTTTCTTACTACACAACGACGGTTGATGATTTTTTTTTTCTTTTTATAAAGAAACGAAATATATAAACAATTCGATAAATTTTCATGATCTTTGACAGTATAATAAGACAAATGGGACACATTGTAGGACATTCAAAATACTTTCGCTCTATATTGTACATGGTTGTGTAAGTCATTAATAGCTTTCAAAAATGCTTGCAATTTACGTAAACTCAAATTTTAAAAATTATTTCTGTTTCTTCTATTTATACTTTAAACTAAAGTATAAAACTAAACTGGAACTCTTCTTGTCAGGGGTTCCAGATGAACCTACCTCTCGGCAGGAAACACAGATGCGGGCAGCAGCGTCGAACTCCCTTGTTGTTGACCAAGTACCACGTATCAGAGGTGGTTTCACATACTAGTGTAGCTCATTCAACTGTGGTGCCCCAGCATGGCCGCAGCTTTCGGGCTGAAACATTTTTAAGAATTAAGGATTATATGTTCATAATGAATAATATATAGCCATTATTGATGTTAGATACATATGTGCATATAACTTGAATGGTTAACATGAATTTATACCACACACACCTGCCTTTTCATTATGTTCTTATGCTTTTGGAATTTGACAAAGATAGGTATAGATCTGTGCTCCGCAAACTTTTTCACTTGCAGTACACTTATATACTTTCCAAAATTTAGCAGCACACCTGAACTAAAAATATAAGTAAAAGCATAGGAAAAAGAATTCATTCGGGTTACACTGCGGCACACTTAGCATCTTGTGGCATACTGGTTGCAGAGCACTGATATAGATTACAACAATATTGGTATTAGTATATTTCGTAAAATATATTTGCCAACTAAATGTGGCGGTCCTATAGAGGACAATGTTACTGTTGTTTTTTAGCCCCAGGAAGACATCTCCTCCAGCTGGCCTACGACACAGTCTGTGTCTGATTAGTATTTGCAAGGGAGATCAACGCTCCCATCTCTAGCCTTATGTGATACATACAGACCCAGGTTTCTGGGTGGTTACCCATCTTGAGTGTGTTAATCACTGGCTAGCAATGAACTCCTTCCACTTATTTTACTTAAAAAAGAGAATAAGTTCATACCTTTTTAACCATAAACTAACTTGTGTGCTTGATCGATGTGCAACCTTTAAAAATAAATAGCCTTTACTAATCGATCTTTGGTATTGCCAAGTTCAAAGTCTCTCTTTTTTTCTTTGGTAAACTATCAAAAAGTGTCTCAGTATACTAGGGCAGTCCTAAGCTTTACACATCTTACTATAATAGGCGTTATGTCCATCTGTCCATATCTTCCTCTGTTCCCTCTTCACAGCCAGACAGCTTACGATATGTTTTCAGATTACAAGGACGGTCGTCAGGAAGGTTTCTAGCATTAAAAAATCAGAAAGCATGATCATTTCGTGGTTATTGATTTTGTTTTCTTTTAATTGATAAGCCACCGTCATACTGTTTCCTTGCCTTGACATCACATGATAGTTGAGTGTCGCTATAATTCAAGTACTGTCCTTTGTTTCCAATACTCTGTGAAATATTACCTTACTTAGAAATGAGTGAGGGTTGGTGACAGGAAGGGCATCTAACCTAAGGAAATACGCCTCAACAAATTCCAGTTGACCCATGCTAGCATGGAATGGTGGATATTAAAATGATTTTATCTTTTACTATTTTACTTGTTTCAGTCATTTGACTGTGGCCATGCTGGAGCACCGCCTTTTAGTCAAGCAACTCGACTCCAGGACTTACTCTTTTTTAAGCCTAGTACTTATTCTATCGGCCTTTTTTCCAAACTGCTAAGTTACGGGGATGTAAACACACCAGCATCAGTTGTCAAGCGATGTTGTGGGGATTAATATATATATATTGACTGATGACTGAGGGCTTCGAATGTCCCGTCCTGTGGTTCTTGTGTCGTCTCCTTGGTGTTTCACGTTCTTGTCCATGTTTGTATTTATTTTTTACTGTTTATATATATATATATATATATATATATATACATACATACATACATATATACATACATACAACAGGCTTCTTTCAGTTTCTGTCTACCAAATCCACTCACAAGGCTTTGGTTGGCCCAAGGCTATAGTAGAAGACACTTGCCCAAAGTTCCATGCAGTGGGACTGAACCCGGAACCATGTGGCTCGTAAGCAAGCTACTTACCACACAGCCACTCCTACACCTATGTCTATAGTCTTGTACAAAGTTCATGAAATGTACATGCAACATCTGTAGGCATCACTGTAAAATGCAGACAGATAACACTATTTCATGTTGAGATCATTCTATTAATTGTTTTACTTGTAAAACACCTACAAAAGATTCATTCACTGATTTACAAGTAGCTGGGATTATTTTCCTGACATTTCTTGACCAAATTTATTAAGATGTTTGTTTTTTTTTCTTATCAATAAGAGTATAATTTTAATTAAAATCCCATGGCTTGTTACATTCATTTAAGCACCCTTATTGTTTTCATACATTAGGAATCCCTGTCTTTTTTTATCTAGTTATTTTAAAGTTATCGCATCACTGTGTCCTTGCACTAAAATTTATGAATTGCAATGACATTGTACTTCACTGATGAGGTTCAGTAAGACTGAAACATGTCAAGAGTTGTCATACTACCAAAGATAAATCTTTTTTTTTTTTTACTGCATTATTTCCTTAATTTAATTTTTTCTTGACTAAAATTAATCATTAAGATATTTTCTTTCCTTGCTAAGAGAATTTTAAAGATTACTGGTTTGCTGCACTATGTTAACACCTACTTCATTTAATTAACCAATATTTGTTTGTTTGTTTATTCTACAGATCTTCATCAACAATGAATTTGTGAATTCAGTCAGTGGCAAAACCTTTCCAACTCTGAATCCCTGTCATGGAGAACCTATTTGTCAGGTCCAGGAAAGTGACAAAGTAAGCATTATTTTATCTTGTTTTCTTATCTGTAGATTTAATACAGAGAAATCTGACTATATTATTGTCTTTCATTTAGTAGTGCTTTAACATTGACACTTGCATTTGGCTTTTAGTTGTTCAATTATGGGAACTAACTACACATAATCACTAAATTATTGTGAAAGTGGTTGGATATTCCACATGTAGCTATGAGATTATGAAGTTTATAACCATGTAGTTTCAAGTTCAGTCCTACTAACTGGCACTTTGGGCAAGTGTCTTCTATTATAATTCTCATACCAACCAAAATTGTGTGAATTTAGTTGACAGAAACTAAAAGACCCTTGTGTTGTGTGAACACCAAAGCTTTGTGAGTGGATTTGGTTGGTGGGAACTGAAAGAGGTCCATTGTGTGTGGGTACATGTGTGTTTGTCTCCTTGTCTTGAAGTCACTTGATAGTTGTAAATGATTGTCACTGTCATACAAGTGATGTTGTTCATTTCCAAAATGTTGCATTCAAAAAGTAATGGTTTTAAAGAAGAAAAATACATTATGTAAAAAAAAATATAACATTTTAAATACAAACAATAGAAAAACAAAAAAAAAATGTGATTCAACCCATTATTTAGTTTAAATGTCAGAGCATTACCGGATTTAAAAAAATCCTGCTACATTATAATTTCCATGAGATAGAGCAGAAACAATGTTACTGTTTATTTACTGCTTTAATAGATTAATAAATAGGAAAACTGAGACTCACACAAATTCAACCACTTCAATACTAAAGCCACTAAAAATACTTTCCCAATGAATGGTAAATGTCTTTTTATAAACAATAAGGTATAGTCTTTGAAATCTCATAGATGACAGATGCAAGACATCATATAGGTTAAGCGAAAAATCTTAAAACAAGATTATCAATATAGTTATTCAGAAGAAATAAGATAATTCACTTCATATATGTGAAACCTAAAGTGTCAAAGTATTATTTTTTAAATCAGCTGATTGGTCAAAGAAACAGTATGCTTCATACTTGAACATATTTGAAAAACTTCACTATCTTAAAAATATTGTGTGCTTAATATATTTATTGACCTTTATACATTAAGAGTACCTCCTCACCATCTCTCAGTTTCTCCCTTTCCAGTTGGGAAACTATGCATCTCCTCTTTTGTTTGATGCCTGTTCTTACCCCTCTATCATACTTTCACCTCCTTTGATACTATACTACACTCAATTGAGGGTTCTTGGAAGTGTTCATTTGTGCTGGAGCCGTGTAAAAATCACCCAGTACACTCGGTAAAATGGTTGGCATTAGGAAGGGCATTCAGCTGCAGAAACCATGCCAAAGCAGACATTGGAGTTTGAAGCAGTCCTCTTGCTTGTTGGTTCCTGTTGAACCATTTAACTTATGCCAACATGGAAAATAGATGTTAAATAATGATGAGGATGTAACAGCTGAACATATTGAATTCAAAGTTGGAATTGGTTTCTTTTTCACCAGAAGTTAAAAATTTCCCTCTGTGTAAATAAGTTCTTGATTATTCTTACTGGCAGTTGCATCTTAATGTTTACTTTTTTTTTTTTTTTTCTTACATGAATGGTTAAATCTTCCATTCAGACAGGTCTTATTTTCCATGTCCCCTTTCTCTGGCATATTTCAAATGCTACAGAGAAAAAAAAATTGACTTTTATACACACATACATTCATATATACATACAAAGTTAATATACTAATGATCTAAGATTTGTCGGGTTTTTTTAATTTTTTTCCCCACACATGCTTTATAATCACTTCCTTTGTATTATCCTCCTTCAATCTGAAATTATGAATATTACGTTATTCTCAGTCATCAGCCTACCATCAGTAACTGTCAAGTTGCATTTTATTATTCAAGGTCTTACAGCTTACATTCTTTCCTCTTTAAATGCCTCTCCATTAATTTCTCTGTCTGTTTCCCCACTTCCCTTTTCACTGTCTTGCTGTTTCTATATAATTTTGCTCCTAACATCTTTCTCTTTCTTTTTTGCAACCAATTCATATACTTTCACATCACTTAATCGTTCTCATAACCCAGTTTCTACCTGTCTGATATAAACTTTAACATCCCATCCTTTACATTTTTTTTTCCTTCTTTCTATTCTTTTTGTTCCTCTTATCTTTTAGATTTCTTTTTCCGTCTTTTTAAAAGTTAATACTTCTTTTACACGTGTACACATTTGCATATGTGCCCTGGTTTTTAGAGTATGCTCACCATATTTTTGTGTATTAGAAGAGGCAACAAAGAAGTTGGTATCAGAAGGGCATTTGGTTATATCAACCAGGACAAGACTAACATGTTATATATTGCTGGTCACAAAGCAGTTCCTTGCATTCTTTTAACTTTCAAATTATGCCACCATACTGTCTGGGCAGCTTGGCAGACAAGCCAACAAATGTTGCCTCAAACAGTCTAATCTAAGAGCAGACATGAAACAATAAGAATATTTTCTCCATTCACATTTTAAATCTTAATCCATTCTTCTGTTAATTTTTTAATCCTATATTCATGTACTTCATATTTTGTTTCATAACTTGATATTTTGATTTAGATATTGCTTTGTATTATTTCAAATAAATTGTCCCTTAATTCTTGGACCGTGTGTGTTGGTGCAGGTGTGGCTGTGTAGTTAAGTTTGTTTCCTAACCACATGGTTTTGGTTTCACTCCCACTGTATGGCACCTTAGGCAAGTATTTCCTCAGGCCAACCAAAGTTTTGAAAGTGGATTTGGTAATAAGAAACTGAAAGAAGTCCATCATATACATATGTTTGTGTCATTCATTTCTAATATTCAGCAAAAACATGCCTGGCCATGGGGCAATATTATTTTGCTTGGAAACAGATTATAGTTGGTGACAGGAAGGACATCCTAACATAGAAAAACCTGCCTCAGCAAACTCCATCTGACCCATTCAAGCATGGAAAAGTGGACATTAAAACAATAAGCGTATCATCATCCTCATTTAATGTCCATTTTCCCTGCTGACGTAGGATGGATGGTTTGACAGATAGCTGGGCAGATGACCGCACCAAGATTCACTATCTGTTTTGGCATGATTTTTACAGCTGGATGCCCTTCCAAATACCTTCCATTTTACTGTGTGGACTGGTTGCTTTTTACGTGGCACCAGCACTAGTGGGCACACCAAGTAACTTGCAAGACAAAGATCCTTTGAGGTGGGGAAGTGTCATTGGAGGAGGTGACCTTGTGCCAGGTGACGAGAGGTTAGTGTGACTGAAGGATAGAAACAGGTGTCTTGCTGTAGTGTTTACCCAATTAGAGGTAGAGAGCAAGAGAGAGATGTTAGCATGTATACATGTAAAATGAAGTTTCAGTAATTGATATTCTAGTTTGTTCAAACACTTGAACTACTTATTCATTGAATTTTCAATCAAGTGGTGAAGAATTCCTCTAACTCTTAATGTAATCTTCCGATATATTTTACAAAGACTCTTAGCAGTTAATTTACAATAGACTGATGGCTATAAAAATGTTGAAATATGTCATATTTAATACAAGAATTTTTCATCTATTTATAATTGAAAGTTAATTCTTTTTAAAAAATTGAGTTTCTGAAAAGAGCAAGTTGAAAGAAAATATTTATTGATTTAATTTGAATTGATTTTGTGCGTGAGGGAGATATAATTGAGTTTGTATGCATGGGTGAAAGTGGGTTGAGGTTGATTGTAATTCACTACAATTGATTTTTTTTTATATTTAAAAATTTGTTTCATTTACCTTTATTTCTGTTTTTATCAATATGTTTGCAGGCTGATGTAGACAAAGCTGTAGCAGCTGCTAAAGCTGCTTTCAAGTGGGGCTCAGAATGGCGCCGTACAGATGCAAGCAAAAGAGGTTTGCTGCTCAACAAGTTGGCTGACTTGATTGAGAGAGACCTTGTCTATGCTGCAGTAAGTAATAGTAGTATTCATGTAATTCTTTTCCTTTTCTGATTTGCTCTGCTGCTATTTTTAATTGTGACTGCTCAGATGCCTTAGATTTTTATTGTTGCTTTTTTTTCTCATGACCTCAAATTACATTTGTGTGTGTTATATATACTAGCACTATGACCCGGCGTCGGGTCATAGTGCTAGCGCATGCATATACAGCTGCATGCCTGCATACATACACACAAGTATTGTCCAAATCTCCGACCAATCACATACATTGGCATTTAATTGGCGTGTTAAGTTTCGGGCATTTTGATTGGGTTTTGGATAGAAAATTCACAAAAAAGTCACTTCTATTGATTTTTTAATGGCTTTGGGTGACTGGGGAAATGTAAAGATGTGCACGACCATCTTTGAACGGTTTTGAATGACCATAGAAAGTGCTAGCCCTCTAACTGAAAAATGGTGTGTATAAAGGACACACACACATTTTGCTATATATATATATATATATACTAGCAGTATCGCCCGGCGTTGCTCGGGTTTGTAAGGGAAATAACTATATAAGCATTTTTAGAGAGTTATAGCCAAAGAATAGCAAAAAATGCATTAAAAATGGAAAAAATATGATGGTAAATTTTTTGAAAAATCGTTGACTCATCGTAGACATTTTTAGAGAGTTACTTCCTTATATAATAGCGAAAAAATGCATTAAAATGGAAAAAAAACGATGGTAAATTTTTTTTTAAATCGTAGACTCATGTAGACGCTTTCTTAGCCATTTCTGTTTTGGTGTCTTCAAGCCATGAAGTCGTTGTTCTAAAAGAACGCTGGTCTCCTTGACAATGCATTACGACGTTGATTTCCTTACATTCCCTTCCCCACAGGTGCAGGTGTGAGCGTGGACGCCAACTCCGCTGCCATCGACACACGAAAAATTATGCATTAAAATGGAATAAAAAATGATGTTAAATTATTTTTAAAATCGTAGACTCATCGTAGACGCGCGCTAATACTCAGACGGGCTCGATATGAATCACGACTATAAGCTACCCGAATTTGGTTAAACTGCACCGCAAAATGTGGGAGTAGTTAGGAATCTAAATCGAAGGGGACAGACACTCACACAACTACAGTTTTATATATATAGATATACATAGCGCAGTAGTGGTGAGATGTGACAGCAAAGAAAAGCATACATTCGCTCTCTGCATGCAATTAGACTCGGAAAGTTCGTGAGGAACCCATTGACCCAATTTGCTGACTTTTCCGATAGCACACAGGTCTCAATGAATGGTTGAATGACCAAATCCAAGCTTCTCTGCTAGTTCCTCAACAGTTACGATGAGATTTTGTTCCACCAGGGTTTTCAGGATGTCCTTGTCGAGTTCTACAGATCTTTCAGGATGAGGCTCATCTTCTAGGCTGTTCCAATATAGCTTTGAAAAAAATAGCTGTTAAAATCGAAATGCACTCTTCAAAACTTGCACTATGAATAAGGACAAGATAAAATTACTACCTGCTTTTATAGCAAGTTAATATAAGTAGTTTATCCCATTCCCCTCTGACTTTTAGTTCAAGCTGTTGAAAAAACCGCATTATTATATATATATATATACATACATACATACATATACACACACTATCTCTCTCACACACATGCACACATTTATATTCTGTTATTCTTTTATATGTTTCAGCCTTGAGGTTGTGGCCATGCTGGATCATGTGTGTGTGTGTGTGTGTCTATCTGTCTGTCTGTCTGTATGTATATATGTATATGTATGTGTGTGAACAATAATATTTTCAACAGATGTGTTGCAAATGTATCTGATTGTTCTCAAGCTTCAATACTGTGTGTGTGTATGTATGTGTGTGTGTGTGTGTGTGTGTGTTTGTTTACTTTATTACTAACACAAGCCACTACGGTTATTTAATGTAAAGTCCTCCTCAAATCACTATCTCTGGCTATTTACTCTCTTCCAAGAACATTTTCACTCACACTTATGTGTTAGCTTCCCATACATTTTACTCATGTATCTATCAGCGTGATAGAGAGAAACAAATATTACATCTAGTTTCACTTTATTCGTTGCCCACTGTGTGTGTGCGTGTGGTGTAAACCAGACTAAGAAAAGCATTTGACACACACACCAGAATGTGAGTTTTCTGTAAATTTTGCTTAATTGGAGTTTAAATTTTAAAAACTGGACCTGACCTGACATGACGCGATGCATTGTACTCTCAAAACTGCTAGGTAAATTGTAATTGAAGAAATCCTATATTGTAGATTTGTATAACTCCCAAAGGGAGGCAGATAAAATCTGCCTTTTATAATAAGAGATATATATATATATATATATATCTGTCCAATCCATGCTATATCGGAAAACACTAAATGAATGGTGTGTGTGTATATATAAAAAACAATATCAAACACACTCAGAAAGTATGTTTTTTTTTACAATTTGTAGGTAGATTGCACTTATAGGCATAACACCATTTTGCTTATAGTCCTAGACAGTGATTTAGCTTGCATCAGACCTCATTTTGAGTACGTGGTGTTGACAAGTCACAAAAATGATGAAACATTGATGTCTACTGCTCTTGAATGGAACCAGATGCAAGTTCTCATTTGTCTACGACTTTCAGATGTTTTAACGCCAGGTGAATGGATGAGAATATATTCTCTTACACCTATAAACACAGCACACCCACTAACTAGCAGAGCACATACCTTGTGTATATATATTTTTTCATATCGTTTATATCCTTCAAGCTGCTTCTAATTTATATTTGAATGTAGGGTGACCTGCTGTGCTTGAGGAGACCTATGGAGTCAAGTACATCAAAATAAATATCAAATGGAAATTGTAGTTGTGATACCTGTGCCGGTGGCATGTAAAAAGCACCATCCGAACGTGGCCGATGCCAGCGCTGCCTTGACTGGCTTCTGTGCAGATAGCACCTAAAAAGCCCCTACTGCACTCACGGAATGGTTGGCGTTAGGAAGGGCATCCAGCTGTGGAAACACTGCCAGATCAAATTGGAGCCTGGTGCAGCCTCCTGGCTTCCCAGACTCCGGTCGAACCATCCAACCCATGCTAGCACGGAAAACGGACGTTAAACGATGATGATGGTATTCCATTGGTACGATGATAAAGGTTCCAACTAGTCCAATCAACGGAACTGTGTGCTTGTGAAATTAAAGTACAAGTGGCTGAGCACTCCACAGACATGCATGCCATTAACATACTTCTCAGGGATGTTCACTATGACAAGGCATATGTGCATTATTGTTCTTTTGCCTCGATATCATATGATAGATGTAAATGGATATCACTGTCATGCAAGCAGTGTCTGTCATTTCTGATTTTCCATAAAAACATTTGGTTATGAGGGAAATATTAGCTTACTTGGAAACAGGTGAGGATTGGTGACAGGAAGGACATCCAGCCATAGAAAATCTGTCTCAACAAATGCTACTTATCCCAGGCAAGCATAGAAAAGTAGAAAGTGATGATTTCATTATATAAGCATTGGGTGTCATCCAATAATGTCCTGAGTGTCATATCTGTTTTCTAATTCCTGTTCATTGTTGTAGAGTCTGGAAACATTGGATTGTGGCAAACCTTACAAAGCAGCATTTGGTGATATAGCATTTAGTGTCAATTGTCTACGATATTATGCTGGTTGGGCAGACAAGGTTGAAGGAAAGACAATTCCAGTGGGTAAGTTCAGAACTCTTGTTTCTCCGTTTCTGTCCAACACCCTTGATCTACCGCTCTTTCTTTCTCTGCTTCGTTTTCTCTCGTTCGTTTTCTTTCTTTCTCTTGTTCATTTTCTTTCCTTCTCTTGTTCGTTTTCTCTCATTCGTTTTCTTTCCTTTTCTCAATTTTCTTTCCTTTTCTCAATTTTCTTTCCTTTTCTCGTATTTTCTTTCCTTCTCTCACTCGCTTTCTTTCTTTCTCTCCTTTGCTTTCTTCTCTCCTTCGCTTTCTTTCCTTCTCTCGCTCGCTTTCTTTCCTTCTCTCACTCGCTTTCTTTCCTTCTCTTGCTCTCTTTCTTTCCTTCTCTCGCTCTCTTTCTTTCCTTCTCTCGCTCTCTTTCTTTCCTTCTCTCGCTCTCTTTCTTTCCTTCTCTCGCTCGCTTTCTTTCCTTCTCTCGCTCGCTTTCTTTCCTTCTCTCGCTCGCTTTCTTTCCTTCTCTCGCTCGCTTTCTTTCCTTCTCTCGCTCGCTTTCTTTCCTTCTCTCGCTCGCTTTCTTTCCTTCTCTCGCTCGCTTTCTTTCCTTCTCTCGCTCGCTTTCTTTCCTTCTCTCGCTCGCTTTCTTTCCTTCTCTCGCTCGCTTTCTTTCCTTCTCTCGCTCGCTTTCTTTCCTTCCCCTCGCTCGCTTTCTTTCCTTCCCCTCATTTTCCTTTTCTCGCATTCAATTTTTTGCTGTGTTCAAATTTTACTGACTCTCACTCACTCACATCTATGCATACACAATGTGTGTATGCATTTGCTCACATGCATAGGCACACACACACACGTATGTATGTACCCACACAAGTGCCAGTTACTGTTTGCCAAATTTCATTAGAACTTTAGTCAATCCAACACTATGGTAGGAGACACATGTCCCAAAGTGTTTTGTAGTGTGATTAAACATGGAATCACATATTTCTAAAGCTACTTAATTCACGTAAATCATATGAGCAGCACTTACTTAATGGCCACCTACAAGTCCAGCTATGAAGCTACAAGCTGCGACCATCCTACATTTATTGCTTACATACATGAGCAGTTCATTCAAGTAAGTTTTGGTTATTAGAATAATTCATAGAAGTCAAGGAACCTCTTTGGTCATTTCACCTGCCATGGACAAGTCAGTTTGCAAACAATTTTTTGAACATAAAATGTTTCAGGTGATGAATGGTGTCTTAATACAAATGCACAAAAGCTAACAACAAGCTGGGACTATCAGCAGGAGTCAGTTGCTGTCTAGCTTTCACTTGGTGCACATACCTGCTCAAATTCCCCATGCCTTCTTTTGAATTTTGCTATGGCTGAAAATATATTCAGTTTATGACCAAAGTATAGATTCTGAAAATGCATGTGCCCCATAACTTAAATCTAACTGAAAAACATTGATTAATATTTCCAGATGGTGACTTCTTCTGCTACACCAAACATGAACCTGTTGGAATATGTGGACAGATCATTCCAGTATGTACACACTTATTTCAGTTGTTGTTTGAACTTGTAACCATTTCCATTGCTATTCGATCTCATCAAGTTTCTGTATTCTCGATTCACCAAAAACTTAATTTTTATCAGTTTTGTTATTTCATTTTAAATCTTGTTAAATAAATATCTTTGCATTAAGTTTGTTAGTTAATATATATGTATGTATGACACTTAACTGCATTTGCTGGTAAACATGTTCATGTAATTTTGCAGTGGAATTATCCAATTCCAATGTTCATATGGAAAATAGCTCCTGCCTTGGCTTGTGGTAATGTTTGTGTTGTGAAACCTGCTGAACAGACACCTCTCACAGCTTTATATATGGGTGCTCTGATAAAGGAGGTAAGTAATGAATTATTGTTTTTTGTTTATTTTTCTTATTTGATAGGGTTTTACATAAAGAGCATATGGCCATACAGTAGTGAAAATATGTAGGCAGCAAATATAGAGGTTTTGCAACATGATGCTCTATAACTGTGAAATACAGGCTATATGAGTATGAAATGCCTGCAGATTCGAGAGAAGATTGAGTTGAGTAAAATCTGTTAGTCAAATTATACAAAATAATTGTTGATAGTCAGTTTGTACTGGAGAGACAGTGATGTTGGTATACATAAAATGGAGTTTGGTGAAAGTGAGGGAGATAATGATTTGAGAAGAGGAGGAATGGTTAGATTTGATGCAAAAGCTGTCAAATGTTGCAGAGGAATTGAGATGTGCTATGTTGTTATCTAGTTTTGTTTGACCTTTAAAACATTAGAAAAGACTTTTGACATTATTAGAATATTGGGATTGTGCATGTTAAGTCTATTTATCCTCATCAATAAATCAAAAGTAATTAGTTTGTATTATTTCAAACTGAAACCATTTCTTTTGTATATTCTCTTTGGCAAAGCATGACTTTAAAATTTCATGCACAGACACAATTGTAGTTAAGAATCCATGTGGGTCCCACTGTGCAGTACCTTGTGCAAGTGTCTTCTTCCATAGCTTTGAGTAGACCAATACTTTAAAAGGAATTTAGTGAACAGAAACTGTGCAGAAGCCTCTGTGTGTGTGTGTGTGTGTGTGTGTGTGTGTGTGTGTGTACACACACAGAAAGGCTCCAAACAAAATGCTTAGCAGCATTTCTTTCTGTTTTAAGTAAAAATTCCACCAGGGTCAACTTTGCCTTTCTACCTTTCAGGGTTGATGAAATAAACACCAGTTGTACTGAGGTTGATGTAAGCAACTCCCCTCCTCCAAATTTGCTGGCCTTGTGACAAATTTTGAAACCCAATATTATTCTCATTTCATTTAAGGGTGTGTGCGTTTGTGTATTTATGTATATGAATGTCTTTTGCCAGTGTATATTGGCAAAGGACAATCATCAAAATTCAATGTTCTACAAAGTTTCTTGCCATATGTTTATTTTGCTTCAAGTTACTCTCCCTTCTCATTCACACACCATCAGAAAATGCAATAAACCCATGATTGGGCGTCGTAGAAACCTGGAACTAATAATGTCATTGCAATATCAATTTAGAAAAATTAAAATAAATATTTGTTTCTTCATTAATTCATCATCAATGATGATTAATTTATCAATGATGGCTAACTTGTCAAAACTTAGTCTCTACTAGGTTGTTTAGTTCTTGGTCAACTCTGATCAAATACTGGATTTACTTTCAAATTTCCTCATAATTAAAGAAAGAAAAGTGGCCATGTGCTTATGTCAAAAATCCTGTTACTTATAAGTTATAAATCATTATTATACTTTTGTTTTTTATTATAGGCAGGTTTTCCACCTGGTGTTGTTAACATCGTACCTGGCTATGGGCCCACAGCTGGAGCAGCAATAAGCACACACCCTGAGATTAACAAGGTAGCATTCACTGGTTCAACAGAGGTAAGTACAATATTACTAAAACATTAAACTAAAATTTACCAATATTCCTATCTTCACTGCCAGTAGTATTGTATTTAACAATTTACAATGTTAAGTGATGATTCTCACTTGAGATCACAATTCTACAAGTTTCACCCTGGCTACATTGGGGCTGTGGGACTTCCAAGTTAAAATCCTACTCAAAATTTTTTTTAGTATATAATCCTTTTGTTTTTGAACATTTCTCCCAACCTGTTCTTTTACATATAAACATATTTGGCTTGATTTTTATGCTTAATACAAGATCTGTTGCAGTGCAAATAGCACCTCTGAAACACTGAATTTAAGAAATATTTTCAGATAAAACTAATCCATATGTAATAATCAGGATTAGCAAGGATAAGTTAAAAATAAGCAAGTTAAAATATATTTGCTAACTCAAAAAATATCTGAACAAGTTGAGCAATGTAATTCCTTTTGAAGGAAATATTCCTTAGTTTATTCCCAATAATGGTCTTCCCAACACACACACACAAATTCTTTCTTAGCTGAATTTGTGGCTACTTTTGATCTTATCTTAAAGTAATTTAACTTCAATTTAACTTATGCTACTAATATACCCTAAGTAAAGGCATGAACATTACAAATTCTTACTTACCCTAAAATAGGAGTCATACATGGTGTATGACTCTTTTTTTTCTGTTTTTAGGTTGGTCAAGTAATTATGCAAGCTGCTGGTGCTTCCAATTTGAAGCGTTGTTCTCTGGAACTTGGTGGCAAAAGTCCATGTGTTATTTTTGCTGATGCTGACCGTAAGTACACATTTTTTTTCTTTGTTTCAGTCCTTCACACCACATTGTACTGTCAATTCTTTTTATTTGGTCTTTTAAGGAATTACAGATGGTCTTTGAGAATTGTCTGGCACTACAAATTCTTGTGAACCATTATTTAGTTTTCATTCTTATTAATATTAACAAACTGTGTTGTTTAGATCTGTTCAAGTAGGCCAATGATAGTTATTCTAGCTTTGACCATTCCATTTTATAAGAACCACATCATCATCGTCATTTAGCGTCCGCTTTCCATGCTAGCATGGGTTGGACGGTTCAACTGGGGTCTGGGAAGCCAGAAGGCTGCATCAGACCCAGTCTGATCTGGCAGTTTCTACGGCTGGATGCCCTTCCTAATGCCAACCACTCCGTGAGTGTAGTGGGTGCTTTTTACGTGCCACCCGCACAGGTGCCAGACGGGGCTGGCAAAACGGCCCCGGACAGATGGTGCTTTTTACATACCACCGGCCACGAACGGATGGTGCTTTTTATGTGCCCCCCGGCATGGAGGCCAGTCGGGGCAGCGCTGGCAACGGTCATGATCGGATGGTTCGCTAACTTGTCACCGGCACTGGTATCACAGCTACAATTTCCATTGATGTTGATCGACTTCGATTTTGGTTCTGCTTATCCAATATTAATGTTCTCAAGTTTTTTGGGGGTTTTTTCATTTTTTTTTTATGCCTGTTTTCCTCCTGTCTCATATGAACCTGGTGTTACTGCATATTACAATTTCTTATTGATCCTGTGTCATTTCATCTCAGAAACTCAACATTTCTGAGATTTTGCCTCCACACTTCATCCCACACTTCTCTTGATTTATAATGTTTACTATCCACTATAAGCTCACACCAGATTTTTGACCTGATCAGACAATTATGAATGAGGCATCCACATTACAGTACCTCCCTTTTTTAAAAGAAATGGGGATTTGAAGGAGAGCTTTCTATTTTCAGCAGGTCAAGTAATCACATAGGGGCTTCATTGGTTTGAAGCTGTTATAGCCGAGAAGAATTTTTAATCGAATGAATCGATCCTAGTACTTAATTTTGTTTAAAGCTTCGTACTTATTCTATCGGTCTCTTTTGCTGACTGCAAAGTTATGGTGGATGTAAATGCAGCAACACAGGTTATTCAACAGTGGTGGACAGACACACTCTCTAATGATGGGCTTCTTTAAGTTTCTGTCTACCAAATCCACTCATAAGGCTTTGGTCAGCCTGAGGCTATAGAAGACACTTGCCCAAGGTGCCATGCAGTGGAACTGAACCCAGAACCTTGTGGTTGGGAAGCAAGCTTCTTACCATACAGCCATGTTTGTGCCTCCACACAACCACGCCAGTTTTCTGTCAAAAAATTATTTCAAATTTAAGAGATTTATAGTATTGAATAAATTAGTTACCTCTGACATCCTATTCTTGGATAACTGATGCTCTGTTGTTTTGACTTGCAGTTGATTCTGCAGTAGCAGTAGCTCATGAGGCTGTAATGACCAACATGGGTCAGTGCTGTGTTGCTGGTTCGCGTACATATGTACAGGAAGGCATCTATGATGAATTTGTTGCCAAGAGTGTTGCAAGAGCCCAGAAACGAAAAGTTGGTGATCCCTTTGACTCTGAAACAGAAAATGGACCTCAGGTAAAAATTCTTCTCTATATTATTCCATTTTTCCTGATTATTGCCAAAATATCTTTACCATTATTTGTAATCAACACATATTCTGTGTCACTGGAATCATGTGTTATTTTATGGGTCTGTTTTGGGTGTATACCAAATATCTAGAGGTAAAGCTTGATGGTGCTTACAGCTCTACATTACCACTCTGAATGGTACCATTCAGCTTGGAGAATGACACGTCTGTCATGTGCGTGTGTGTGAGTGAGATGCTTTATGGCAGTGGACCTCACCCTTTTTTGCATCATGGAGTGGTTTCAGGCAAGATAAATTTTCCATGGACCAGAGAAACACAAAGTGCATAATATATACTGCAGAAAGACAAAATGGAATAGGCAAGACAGGAGGAGACATGTAGGACAGTAAGTCACAGAATGTGTGACAAAAGAATTTTGACAAATGAACAAATAGTAATAATAATGCTTAAAGTGAAGATCAAATAAACTGTGTGTATGCGTGTGTTTAATTGGCAAAAGGATGACTATCCCCAAGTATAACAATAGTGTAGTTTGTAATTTATTACATATATAATACATACAAGGTGTCCATAAATTACCTTTACAAATTAAAAATTTTTTTTAATGAGAAATAGGGATAACTCAGCAAAATTTAACTGGAAGCAGTTCACCTTCATGATACAATACACTAAATTGTGAAAGTTGTAATGATAATTTATGAACACCTTGTATATCTTACATACATTATACATACAAGGAAGGTGCTGAAAAGTTCCTGGTTTTAAGGGTATCACAAAAGGCCTGATTAAAGGCATAACCTTCCAAGTTCTTTCACAGGGCTTAGGAAAACTGAAGGATTCACTGCAATAAGAGTGTAGCTCTGAGAGGGGAATATGTTGAATCAAATCATAATTAACTGATCCCCCTGTATTTTCTTTTACCCAAAGCCAGGAACTTTTTAACCCCCCCCCCCTCGTATATGATACAAAAAAACACACTGTAGACTGCAATAGTCAATAGAATAAAAATAAAATTAAATTTATTCCTTCTGTGTGTCCCAGTAGCTGGGACCCCTGTTTTATGGAATAGTACAAGTACTGCCACACACATGTTCGCTGTCCCATAACAGGCTCGCACCTACCCCCAACTCACCCTCCCACCCCCAATTCTCTCTCTCCTGAGCACCCACACACTTCTCCAATAAACCAGTCATGAAAGGATCTGAACTGAATACTGCATTCACTAACCATTTGCTGCCACTAATTACCATTTTGCTAGTGTGAGCAGGAATTTGGTAATTCTGCGAATAAAATAATCATCATTGCCAAAACATTTAAATTCTATGAGTTCTGATCCACTGCACTTCAGCTCATAAGGAATTTAACCGTTTAGCATTTAAACCTTCCATATCCAACTCAAATATTTTACTTATGTTCATATCAACCAGATCTGATATCTCATACCTATCCTACAATGTTATCTTAAAAATAAAGAATCGCATCATTAAAATCTCAAAGCTATGAGATAATGCAGGATTGATTAAAAACGGTGGGAGTAAATAAACATTACATTTGACAGTAATGTGAATGCTAAAGGGTTACATGTTTTAGTAATGGAATGATTCTATAGATTTAAACCAGATTGTGAGATTATACCATCATTCCATTTAAACCATTTCACCAACTCTTTGCACTCTGAACAATTAATGTTTCTCCAAATGGTTGCCATCAAATTTGCCAGGTTGATATTTTCAACTTCCCCTCTTCTTCTGTCTCTAGGTTGATGCTGACCAGCTGTCTAAGATCATTGATTTGGTGAAGAGTGGAGAATCAGAAGGTGCCAGGATGATGTGTGGAGGAAAACAGAAAGGGGACAAAGGATATTTTATGGAACCAACTGTCTTTGCAGATGTCAAAGACAACATGAGAATCAGCAAAGAAGAGGTAAGTTTTCAAAACACATTTACCTTCAGCTCTGTTATCAGTCATTGGACTGTAGCCATGCTATAGCAAAGCCCTTCTAGAGTGCAGTTGACTTTTTATTGTCACCTCCTCTTCTGATATGTATTGTACTAAACTCAGGAAAATAGTTTACAGTTACTCTGACTTTTGAGCTTTCCAATAGCTGTTTTCAAACTGAAATTCTCTGGTTTAGAAGGTTGCTTATATGGCAAAAGAATTTTTCTTAGAAGTATACAATTAAAAAAAAAAATAGAAAAAAGATAAAAAATAATAAAATACATAAAGTAAATAGAACAGCATGTTTGAAAAAAGAAAAAGGTGGAAAAGGAAAAAAGAACATGGAGGAAAAGAGTAAGAGGAAGAAGACAAAGTAGTTGAAAGAGATTAGTCTGTCAGGGTATATAGGTGGGGGAGGGGCACACCTTGCCAGCTGTGAAGGATGAATAAGGTGACCTTAGATCAGAGGATTCACAAAGGTCATCCTTTGACAAGAACTCCTAAAGCATCCCATTTCTTTATTCTTTATTCCTGATAGACTAATCTCTTCTCCCTACCATTTTCAATTACTTATTGTCTTACTTTTTACCTTCCTGCTTCCTTCCTCTTGCACTTCTTCATGTTCTTTTTTTCCTTTTCTTTCTTTTTCAACACATGCTGTTCTATTTACTTTTTGTATTATTTTTAATATTTTTTCTTTTTTATCTGTATACTTGTAAGAAAATTTCTTTTCCCATATAAGCAACCTTCTAAACCACAGAATTTCAGTTTGAAAAGCTCAAAACTCAGAGTAACTGTAAACATTATCATTAAAATAAAAGTGATTCCCCCAAAAGCCATCTCTACTCATCTTTTCAAATATACTGTATCAAGAACTATTTTTATTCTACTATATATATATATATATATATATATATATATATTAAGGTATGTAGAAAAATACAACATGGACAAGAACGTATAACTCTTAGAAGACGACACAATAATATATATATATATATATATATAATATATATATATAGGTGTTGCACCAATCTTGATTGGTTATAGTCAAACAAATCAACTCCATATTCTTTTTTAAACTTGTTACTTATCTTATCAGTTGTTATTACTGAATTGCTTAGTTATAGGGACATAAACAAACCAACACTGGTTATTGAGCGGGGCTATGGAAACACTGGTTTTCTTACATTATAATTCTTTTTCTTTTGTAGATATTTGGTCCGGTACAACAGATTATAAAGTTCACTGATATTGAGGAAGTCATAGATCGTGCCAATAAAACGCACTACGGTCTTGGAGCTGCTATCTTCACAAAAGACATTGACAAGGCTATGACCTTCACAAGTGCTGTTCAGGCTGGAACTGTTTGGTAAGATCTTATTTCTCAGCTCTGCTTAATCTTATACAAATGGGTTCTGGAAGTTATTAACAAGCAATTTCCTAAATTTATGGTGAGACAAGGAAGATAGCCTGAAGCAATTCTGATTGCCATGCTGTTTTTTTTTTTTTTTATAGGTTTTTTTTATACAAAGAGGATCACCTGCTTACACATTGAGGTACCATATCCCAAAGGATTAAATCTAGTTAATACTTCAACTGAAAATAGTCATGGTGAGAGTTAATATCCTGGCCATGATATTGTCTATAGCTGAGGAAATACACCTAGGGTCTGGTTCATTGAACAGTAAGGCCAGCTTTAAATTTGCTGATGGTAACATGCTTCTGAAATCACCATACCACTATTATCTCGGTTGTTTTGGGATCAAATCCACCAATGCCATATTCTTTTATCTTGTTTCAGTCACAAGACTGTGGCCATGCTGGAACACTGCTTTGAGAAATTTTCCATTGAATGAATCGACCCCAGTACTTTTTTTCTTTTTTTAAGCCTGATACGTGTTCTATCGGTCTCTTTTGCTGAACTGCTAAATTACAGGGACATAAACACACCAACACCGGTTGTCAAGTGGTAGTGAGGGACACATATATGACAGGCTTCTTTGTTTCTGTCTATCAAATCCACTCACAAGGCTTTGGTAGGCCCGAGGCAGTAGTAAAAGACACTTGCCCAAGGTGCCAGACAGTGGAACTGAACGAAAAACCATGTGGTTGGGAAGCAAGCTTCTTACCACACAGCCACACCTTGTTAGGTATTTGGTTTTTACACTTAATTCTCTATTCCACTCATCACCTAGCCATTGGTGATAGATATTAGATTCTATGGGAATATTACGTGTAAGAAGCTCTTGTCCTATACTAGGAAAGAATTCTTTCTTGTCCTTCAAGCCAACGAACTGGACTAAAGAGTTGACTTCTGAAAACTATTTAGGGACTTATGACACTTAACATAAGATGTTGTGACAGATGGAACACAAATTTAAAAGATCTATTGCCTACTAGGAGACTGCTTACTTGTAATAGTCAGCAGAGTAGGTTTTGAACTAGATGAAAAGGAATTGTACAGATTGAAAAACTCTTATTTTTGGTTTGCATTGAAATAAGGATGTAATAACAGAAATATTAAGTTTTATGACTTCATCATTGAACTGAAAAGTTCCAAGACAAGCCTAGGTAACTTTTAAAAATTTTTTATAGCAAACCAGTAGTTCCCAATGAATGGCAAGACTTCACTCCAAGTGGCCAATGTTGTCCAAGGAGAAAGCTAGAGCTGATATAGTTTGGCACCAGTGTGTGTGTGTATGTATGTAAGTAAAGCCTAAAAAGATGAAAGGCAAAATTGACTTCAATCCAGTGTGCAGTAAGCTAGACCATACCACAGGGTATTCTATCCAACACTAATGACACTGTCACCTCACCACTTCATTACTTGTCTAATAAACTGGGATGTAGAAAGAAGTTAGCAGGCCGGGTGAAATGCTTAGTGACATTTCATCTGTCTTTACATTCTAAGTTCAAATTCTCCCGAAATTAACTTTGGCCTTTGTTTTTTCAAAGGTCAATAAAATAAGTACCAGCTGAGCACTGGGGTTGATATAATTGACTTAAACCCTCTCCTGAACTTGCTGGTCTTGTGTTAACATTTTAAATCAATATTAAAAAAGGCGGTGAGCTGGCAAAGTTATTAGCCAGTCAGGCAAAATGCTTGGCGACATTTCATCTATCTTGATGTTCTGAGTTCAAATTCTACCAAGGTCAACTTTGCCTTTCATCCTTTCAGGGGTAAATAAAATAAGTACCATTTGAATACTGGGGTCGATGTAATCAACTTACCTCTTCTCTCAAAATTGCTGGCATTGCACCTAAATTCAGACACTTTTATTCATTTAATGTCTTTTCCATATGGGTTTGGATTGGGTGGTTTGACAGACTCCAGCAAGTCACAGAGTTGCACCAATTTGTCAGTCAGTCAGTCAGTCATGAAAACTGGAAGAAGTAGCTAATTGTGTTGTCCACGGACCACATTACTGTGACAGTGTTAAGATTTGAACTTATGACCATGTGGTTATTAGTACTGTACCCTAACCTCACTGCTATTGTTACATGAACAATTCAGAATAGATGCAACTTGGTGCTGTTGTAAGTTTTGTATTGAATGTTTATTTAAAATGTTTCTTTGTATTCTCTTCTATATATTTTTCTTGTATTTTATTCTGCAGGGTGAACACCTATAACAGTGTATGCCCACAATCTCCATTCGGTGGATTTAAAATGTCAGGAATTGGCAGAGAACTGTAAGTTGATAATTGGCAAATGCTAATAGACTTGAATGTTTTAAAAATATTTAATAACAATCCCTCCCATCCAAACACCACAAACATTGAGTTAAAATTCTACTGATAATTGATAATGTTATTGTTTAGCCTTAGAGATAGTAGACCTGTAATCTAAAGCAACTAAAAAATGCTTTATCCAATGTCTCCAACCCCCACCCAGAAGGTTGGATGTGACAGCCTTTTTGTTATCATATTTCTGTCAAGATTCTCTGTTTTTATTTCAATTAATTTTGAAAATATTGTAGAGTTTAGTAAAATAACTTTGTCATTATTAGTTGGTTTTTGGAACATAAATTAACACTAAGTTGTGACAGAAGATTTTAATTCAGGACTCTTGAAACCAAAATGTTTGTAACACAGAGCAAGGGGTAATTTGCAGCAGGCTGGTATCAAAAGGGTTAGGGCTTGCTATTATTTGCAGCAAGTCAAGTTACTTTCTAGTATGTATAAATACTAATAATCTACCCAGATTGATTTTTATTTTATTATCCTTCTGTTGTATCAAGACAAAAATATACATTTGTCAAAAAAAAAAAAATTGCAAATGAGATATTAACTGTAGCTGTCTGGCTCATTGGTTCTCAACCTGGGTCCATATTGCCCTTGGGGGTCCATATAAGATTTTATTAAAAAAATTGTGCAATAAATTGGTTATTATATTCCACAGTGAACGAAATATTTTAACAATTTTTTTTATGTACAATTCCTAATAATATTTACAAGGCGGGTGCTGAGACTATAATAGAACTTATGCCACCTCCATTTGCCCTCCTCATCATCACTCTAGTGTCTCACACCTCATCCCCACCACCACACTAATCGCTATGCCCAATCCTTTCTTCCTATCATGTTGGCTCTCTGAAATTCTCTCCTAGCTTATATCTTTCCCACAGGTCTTTCCAATATTAAGTATAATCATTGTAAGTGGAATGCTGGTAAACTTTGGCCAAAGTAAGCCTTGTATGAGTTTCAGCTCCTAGTTGGAGCAATTTCGTTTCACTTGTGAAAAAATCAATCTCAAAAAAGCATAAATATTGTGTTTTAGTTGTAGTTTAGCCTGAGGTCTGAATATACAGCTCTATGATGAAAAGGCTTCTAGCCATGACTATTGAATTTTATGTATCTAGGATGACATCTATTCAGTGTGTTCTTTCTTATTCGCTAGCGAGGAAATTCAACTCATTCTAGTGCAGTCACATACAAACTTCCTTGTCGGCTCACAGCCTCTTAGTTCTGTGACCTTGTGTCTTAAATATGATAATAAAACTCTGTTCAGATGAATAATGCCTTTATTCTGTCATTCTTAAATTGTTTCCTATTTTTCATAATGCAGGGGAGAATATGGTCTTCATGAATACACAGAAGTGAAAAATGTAAGTAATTGATTTCTGGAAGAATTTTTACTTTCATTGGCTGTTCTATATTTTCATTGTCCCAAATCACCTTGAGCCAGATTTCTATGCAGATATGGGTTAAGCAAGCCATCATTGTCTGAGTCAGTCTTATTTGGAGTTAGTGCTCCCCTAATGGATTGGAAACCTATGACTTGCTCATATGCTCTATTTTTGGCAAATATTCTGCTTTTAGCATGATTTCTTGATTTAATTCCTAATGCTCACCCATTCACAAAATGTAGGGGGTGCATTTTACCATGGCACCTGCACTAGAGAAATTATGTCCCTGATTCTTTTGGCAGTACTAAAGGGTTTTCTCAATTCTGTATTGTCTCTGCTCATTTACCAACCCTTTCCCAGTGGGCACTGGGTGTGCATTATGATAGCATTAGCACTTGCAAAGTCACTCTGTAAAACTGAAGTGTCCTCAATTCTCTGTATTGTCTCCATCTGTCAAAAAGTCTATAGGTTTAATGCTAAATTCTTTCAAACTGAGACACACTCTCAAGCCAGAAAATTGAACACATTTTGGTCCAAATGGGAATTGTAACATTTAGATTTTCATGTAGGTGCTGGTGTGGCTGTATGGTTAAGTTTGCTTCTTAACTACATTGGTTTCGAGTTCAGTCCCACAGTGTGATATCTTGGGCAAGTGTCCTCTATTCTAGCCCCAAGTTGATTAAAGCCTTGTGAGTGGATTTGGTAGACAGAAACTGAAAGAAGCCCATTGTGGGTGTTCAGGTCTTGACATCCCAAATTAGTTGTAAATGAGTGCCTCTGTCATACAAGCAGTGTCACTCATTTCTAATATTCTACAAAAAACATCTGACTATGCAGGGATATTACTTGACCATAGAAAATGTGCTTCTGTAAGCACAGTCTGGTCCATACAAGTATGGAATGGACATTAATGATGATGCAAAATACAAAAGTATTAAGTGTACATGGGCCATTTGTGTGTTGATTGAGAAAAAAATGTCATTGCCTTTCATCTTTTTGTGATCAATAAAGTGCCATTCCTGGGTAGTGAATTGGCAGAATTGTTTGTTGGAAGGAGATGCTTTGCATTCAGAATTCTGACAGCAATACCTGCAGTAACACTGGTGCCAATCTATATCAGCTCTAGCTTTCCCCTTGGACAACATTGGTGAGTTGGAGTGAAGTCTTGCCATTCATTGGGAACTGCTGGTTTGCTATAAAAATTTATAAGTTACCTAGGCTTGTCTTGGAACTTTTCAGGTGTAAAATTCTTAGTCTCCTGAGAGGGAGGATCTAGATCTCTAATGACAATTTCAATTATTTCAAATGTTTTAAATTATATTTATCTGTTATACAGTGGTGAACTGGCAGAATCATTAGCACACTAAGCAAAATGCTTAGCAGCATTTCGTCCATCTTTGTTCTGAGTTCAAATTCCGTTGAGGCCAACTTTGCCTTTCATCCTTTTTGGGTTGATAAAATAAGTGCCAGTCAAACAGTAGGATTGATGTAATTGACTAAACCCCGCTCCCCTGAAATTGTTGGCCTCGTGCCACAATTTGAAACCATTATTATTAATATTAAGGCAGTGAGCTGGCAGAACCATGAAAATGCCAGACAAAATACTTATTTTGTCCATCTTTTTCTGTTCAAATTCTGCTGAAATCAACTTTGCCAGTCATCCTTGTGGGGTCAATGAAATAAGCACCAGTTTAGCACTGGGGTTGATGTAATCTACTTAACCCTCCCACAAAATTGCTGGTCTTGTGCCAAAATTTGAAACCACCTTTATTATCATTATTATTATTATTATTATTATTATTTCAGGTCATTATTAAAGTTGCCCAGAAGAATTCTTAGAATTTCATAGATTTCCTTCACTTTGGAGCAGTTGACTGAACGGACCAATGACTCTGATCTTCCAATAAAATTTTTATATTAATTCCAATTCTACAGAAAAATGATATTGAAAGAAGCTAACATATTTTTCCTAATCTTCTACCGGTTTATGAAACTCATTTGTTACTCTGAAATAATAAAAATGAACAATAATTGATTCTCTCCTATTGAACAAATAGTTGATGTCAATGTTTAAAAGCAAATAATAAAAACTGAAAAGACATGTTTTTGAGTTTGTTTGTTTTTTTTATTTAACATTAGCAGAGATACTTGGCCTTGCTCGGGATTAAAATGGCATAGTTTTTTTTTTTTATTGTTTTGCTTGTTTCAGTCATGTGACTGGCCAAGCTGGAGCACTGCCTTTGGTCGAAAAAAATCAACCACAGGATTTATTCTTTGTAAGCCTACTACTTATTCTATCAGTGTCTTTTGCCAAAACCACTAAGTTATGGGAATGTAAAGACATCAGTTGTCAAGCAATGGTGGGGGTACAAACACAAATACACATATATGACAGTCTTCTTTCTACACACATGTATATATACACATAACTATATATCAAAAGGATGTGTTATACTATTCCACAGCCATACCTACAATCCAATATACCACCATCAGCTGCCTCATGGATATCATTATGGTTTTGACAGCTGGGCAGTGCCATTTAATCCAGTGGTGTCAGCAGCACTAAAATATTGTTTGGGAACATACAAATCAAAGAAACCACAAGTTTTCAAACACATTTACCCAATGTACAATCATATCAATAAATAAATTCCACAAAGTAAATTACAACCCCTCCTAAATATGCAACTAAACAGCAACAACTCTATTAAGTCATAAAAGATTATAATCCCTACCATCTTCCGTGGAGTAATATAAAAGTAAAGCTTAATAACCACATTTCAATTAATCAATACAGAGGCAGGATTAAGCACTAACCTTATTAAAATGAGGCATTTAAACCAATGTACATTGTATTGGTATTAATAATAACCTGCAATTACTAAATTATATGCTAAATTGCGATCTATCTTCAAGTTCATATAAATAATCCAACCTGTCTATACAGTAAATGAAGTATAAGGATTTTGGTCAACTTGTGTGTGTGTGTGTGTGTGTGTATATATATATATATATATATATATACATACACACATACATAGATATATATATACAAATGTGTGTGTGTGTGTGTGTATATCATCATCATCATCGTTTAACATCTGCTTTCCATTCTAGCATGGGTTGAACGATTTGACTGAGGGCTGGTGAACCAGATAGCTGCTACAATCTTGATCTGGCAGAGTTTCTACAGCTGGATGCCCTTCCTAATGCCAACCACTCTAAGAGTATAGTATGTGCTTTTACGTGCCACTGGCACGAGGGCCACTCATGTGGTACTGGCAACAGCCACATTCAAATGGTGTTTTTTACATGCCACCTGCACAGAAACCAGTCCAGCAGCACTGGCAACAACCTCACTTGAATGCTTTTTCAAGTGCCAGTAAGGCAATGCTGGTAACGATCATGCTTGAATGGTGCTTCTTATGTGCCACCGACACAGAAACCAGTTAGCTGCTCTAGCAACAATCGCGCTCGGATGGTGCTCTTAGTGCTCCACTAGCACGGATGCCAGTCATTGAAAGTAATAGAAATGAAACTAATACATATGTAGATACATGACACTGCATGGACCCCTAAGGCATGTTTAAAATTTGAATGAAATAGGGCAGTTCTCGAGTTTTAGTGATGCAGGCACACACATTTCTCAGTTTTATATATATATAACAAGACTTGTATATAATTTCACTTGGTAGTCAAGTGTAAAAGTGGACCAGCAAGACAGTGTGGCAGCAGAGTTCAACCAAGGACCATGTGTGTGGTATGGCACTGGGTTGGAATTATTCTAGTCATCTTAACTGGAATTTTGACTAATTAGCCAAGGCAAATACCTTGCACCACAAGCCAAAATTTATGACCTAATACTGTGCAGATAAAGAACATTGCTAGTAGTCAATTCTTCAGTTTTGTCACCTATGTGACAGCACAATCATGAGCCAATTGGAGAAACTCTGTTCATTACTAGAAATAGCAATCAAAACTCACTGAAATCACACCAGGCCATCTTAAATTGGCACCTTGGGCAAGTGTCTTCTACTACAGCCTTGTGAGTGGATTTGGTGGGCAGAAGCTGAAAGAAGTCGTTTTGTGCATGTGTGTGTCTTTGTCTATCTTTGTTCTCCCACCACCAATACTTGACAACTGATGGTATGTTTATATCCCTGTAACTTAGCAGTTCAGTGAAAGAGAACAATAGAATAAATATCAGGCTTAGAATGAAAATAAGTACTGGGGTCAATAAGTTGGGCTAAAAATTCCTTAATGTGGTGTCCCAACATGGCTGCAGTCTACAAACTGAAACCAAAGATATTAGGTCATCCCATAAATAATGTGGTTTTCTCAATTGCATGAACTAAAACTCAGAGGGAGACAGGACAAACTACCTGCATCAACTTGCTATAAAAGCAAGTAGCAATTTTACCTTGTACTTATTCTTAGTGCAAGTTTTGAAGAGTGCAGTTTGATTTTTAACTGCTGCTTTTTCAAAGCTATGATGGAAGTGACAAAGGAGAATATTCGGAATATTTTGCTTTGAGTTCAATAAAGGCAACAATGCAACGGAAAGTATGAGTATTAATGTAGTATATGGGAATTGGACAAGTAGTGTAAGCCAGTGGTCAACGATTGTTCCAGAAGATGAGCCTCATCCTGGAAAATATGTAAAGCTTGACAAGGATGTCCTGCAAACCCTGGTGGAACAAAATTCCGCCTTAACTTGAACTAGCAGAGAAGCTTGGATTTGGTCATTCAACCACACATCGACACCTGTGTGCCATCAGAAGTCAGCAAACTGGATCAGTGGGTTCCTCACAAACTTTCTGAGTCTAATCGCATGCAGAGAGTGAATGTGTGCTCTTCTTTGCTGTCACATCTCACAAATGAACCGTTTTTGGACCAAATAGTAACTGGTGACGAGAAATGGGTTCTCTATAAAAATGTCAAGGGCTGAAGACAGTGAGTAGGGAAAGAAGAAACACCAGCATCCCAGGCTAAAGAAGATCTTCACCAACATAAGGTGTCATTATCTGTTTGGTGGGATATGAAAGGTTTAGTCCACTTCGAACTTTTAAACCTAAACCAAACAACAACAAAGGAGATCTACTAAGAGCAGCTTAAGTCAGTGCCAGAAGAAAAACGACCATCTTTGGTTTCAAGACAAAAGGTGTTCTTCCATCAGGATAATGCTCAGCTATGTACAGTGAGGATGACATTCCAAAGGTTGGAGCAGTTTGAATGGGAAACGATGCCCCACTCACCATATTTACCAGACATTGCCCCATCTGATTATCATTCTACAGTCTTCAAAATCATTTGGAAGGAAAAAATATGAATTCTGTAGATAAGGTTAGAACAGTATTGGAGGAGTATTTTTCATCATGGCTAAGTGAATTTTAGAAGAGGGGCCTTGCAAGTCTACCAGATAGATGGAAGAGCATTGTAGAAAATGAAGGATAGTATATTTTAGATTAAGAAAGAACTTTGTTTATTTTAATCTTGAAAAATAGAAGTATATAAAAATTGCATTATTTATGGGATGACCCAATGGGAAACTATTGACTTACTTGGAAGCAGGTGAAGGTTGGTAATAAGAAGAGCATCCAGCAGAAAATCTGCTGCAACAAATTCCATCCAACTCATGCAAACATAGAAAAGACATTAAAATGATGATGATGATGATGATGATGGGAACATACATTTTAAAAAGTGATAAAAATATTGCTAATCTACAAAAGAAAAAAGATATTTTGAAATAGCTATTTGGTGTAAATACACAAAATAAATTTATTCATCAGTCACCAAATAAAACAGAAGTGGGGAATAGCTAAGTGGTCTTAAAAATAGCAATTGGAGTACTCTTGAATAAAGCTAATAACTTTTAAACAAGTTCAAAATCAGCTGAGAAATGCAAACATCAGATGAGAGAAAAGTAAATACAATTAATGAGAAATTGGGTCAAAAGCAGTAAAACACTTCCATAGATAGGGGAAGGGAAAATGGAAAGTGGAGCTTCTTCTTCAGACGAAGGAGATACGTTTTGCTCTGGAAAACAGTCTAGGGGGAGAAGAACTTCAGCCCATGCAAGTGTACAGTAGCTTGGTAAAATCAGAACTGTACAAAGTCCAAAACTTATACTCAAGAATTATCCATACGTACATATTTATCGTCATTATCATTGTTTTAATGATGATGGTGATATATAGATATATATATATCTTAACTCTTATCTTATGATAAAAGGCAGATTTTCTCTGCCTGTTCCCATGTTCCTTTTTAATACAATTCTACAATATAGAATTTCTTCAATTGGAATTTACCTATGATTTTTCCAAGTAGATTCGATTGGGTCATGGCATGTAAAGTTTTTTCAATTTGACCCCCAATTAAGCAAAAATTCGAGAAAGCTCAATATTTTACGATTTGCCTCTCTCATTTCAAGTGGTTTACTCCTGCTATTACTTCTACTTTCTCTTTGCAAGTGTGAAACTATCAAAGTGAAAGTATTATATAACAGGGATGAGCCATTAATAGTGGTCATCCTTTTTGCTTGAGGAAGATCCGCTATGGTCTTATATGCTACACCACTGGTTTTCAATTCATATTAATCAAATTAATATTCAATTTTTCACCCTTATTATGTGTGTGTGTGTGTGTGTGTGTGTGTGTGTATATTAGCAATTCGTATAAAATTGCATCAATGACTTTAACTTGAATAAGTGTTTTCACATAAATGGGGATAAATTAAAAAGGATTGTTGTTATTATTATTACTGTTTGACTATTGTAATCACGTTTGTTGGTTCCTCATCAGGGAAACGTTGTTGTGTTGCATTTGTTAAATAATTGTAAACCGTAACCCTCCCCCTTTCAGAGAAGGGGCTTTGGTTATTGTTTAAAAATTGAATTGTGTCCCTGTTTGGGGAAATTGACAATATTTTCACCGTCTTTACGGAAGCATTTTTGTTAAAATGCCTTCGATAGAAGAAAGTCCAAAAATGAATTTTGCTGCAGCAGTACACTTCTATACAAGAGGGAGGACAAGATCCAATTGATCGAAATTGCAAGAGACGGGCCTACAATTCCAGTCTGTTATATATTTTGAGTATTGTTATCACTAGCGATATCAAGATATAACTTTGTATTTTGTATTTTATGTGTAGATGTATGTATATAGATGTACATGTAATATGTACACATATATATACACATATATACATGCATAATATATCTACCCATACACACATACGCACACACACACACATACATAGGGGCAGGTGTGGCTGTGTGGTAACAAACTATGTTCCAAACCCATGGTCCTGGGTTCAGTCCCACTGTGTGGTGACTTGGTATGTGTCTTCTGCTGTAGCCTCAGACCAACAAAAGCCTTCTCATTGGATTTTGTACATATATACAGGCATACATACATATTGATATGGGGGTCAGTTCAGTTCAGAAAATAAGAGTGTTGCAACCTACTTTTGTGATTTGGCGTCAGGGAGACGGGTAAATCTTTTGTTCTGTCAGTTTCTGGGTAGCTTTATGTATTCGGAGGAGACCTTTGACCCTCTGCCGGTCAAGGAAAGTTTAAGAGACCACCTTTTAAAATGCGATGCGCTGGGAGTGAGTCGACAGTCGGGAACAGAGTGAGTTGGTAACAGGGAGTTCTGCCGGAGACAGTGAATGTGAGGGATGACAAGCGAGAGGAAGACAGGCAGATAGGATTAAGAAGAGCGAGAGAGAGGGACTACGGCATGAAGGCATTGGCTATTCGTAGTAGGAGTTGTAACTAGAAAATGTAACGGTATGTGTTGTTTATGTTTTGATGTGAATTGTGTTAAAAAGAGTTGTGTTAAGGAAAAGAATTGTTGAACTAAAAAGAATTGATGTGTTAAAAAAGGAGGAAGAAGTACTGAATTAAGGAAAAGAACTGTGTTACAGAGTTGTGTCGTAAAGAAAGAGAAAGACTTTAATGTGATTTGAACTTTGAACTGTATCGTGAATTGAACTGATTTGTCACTGTGCTATATCGTGAACATTCTGTTTTGATTCGATGTGAACTGTTTAAATGCTTTGATTTTGTTGTTTCCTTGTTTTCTTGCATGTATTTTCTTTAATGTATCTGCTATGTATCACATTGTATTTGATGTCATAATTGTTATAAACTGTTGTTAAACTTAAGCCAATTGCCTTCCGCCGTCTCTCTCTGTATCTCTTCCTGCTGCTGTTGTTGTTGTTCTCTCCGGTCGCCAGTTGCTGGGTCTGCTGCCATTCTCCCCCACTGAATTCTCTCCTTCCGTGGCGAATTCCCCGTTCGATCGAGCCGGTCAATCGTCGTCGCTCAACTAGACATGTTTTCACAGAAGACTAGAAATGAAGAATACTGCTTGCATGATGGTTACAATCCTTTACAACTATCACAAAACGTAAGGAGGTAGTGAAAAATGCACCCACACAAGTACACATATATATTTCGCTTAAGCATTGCGAGGCGAATAACCTGGTGTAGAACTCAGTATACATATACTTTAGAACAAAGCATTAGTCGAGTACAGAGCGGTAATAAAGAAATTAAATGGCAAGAGAAAAAACAATTAGCTTATGAACTTCATTAGCTGACAGCTGTTTCTGCTTTAAGATGCAGTGGACTCACAGTTGCGTGCCTGAGTAACACCTTATAGCTTCATTCGAGCCTCAAATAGGAACTGCAATATATATATATATATATATATATATATATGTCTAGGCTTAAAAAAGCCCTTATTGTTGGTTTCCTTATCCTGTTTTTATTCTTTATATGTACTGTATTTTTATTTATTTGTATTGCTTTTACGTCCTGTTCTTGTCACTTTTTTTTTTTTACCCCTCTGCAAAAGAATTTTATTTAATTCATTTTGCAGGAAGGACTGCTTCGGCCGGATCGTGTTCTGCCCTTATCTTCGAAACACACATTGAGTCGAACCAGGGGCAGCTGATGAAGGGGAATATTCCTTGTATTGTTTGTCTTGTACTCTGTTTTTTCGTTGTTAAAAAAAGTCCGTTTGTTTTTATGTTTTCGTTTCTCGTTGTGTTCTACATTTATTTGTGGTGTCCTGTACTCATATATATATATATATATGCATGTATATATACATATAGATGTAGGTATGTAATGGGAAGCTTTATGAAAATAAACAAAAGACGAAAGGAGGTGGAGTACAAACAAACAATTGTATTAGTATGGCGCTCAGGAATAGAAATAAAACAAGTCTTTTACGTTTCGAGCCTATGCTCTTCAACAGAAAGATACACAGAAAAGAAACACGGAGAAAAGCAAGGAGAGAAAAAATGCATGCAGGAGCTAACGAATCAACATGGCGGTCTGATTTCGGCCAGAAGTCAGAGATCAGACGTGAGACGCAAGAGGGAAAGTAGGGGAGATAACAGGGTCAAATGACTTCGCCCCAACATAAGGGTGCGTGTGTGTATGAGAGAGTATGTATGTGCGTATGAGAGGTCTGGACGTGTGTATGTATGAATGATGTGATGTGTAATGTCGTATGGTGTAGTGTAGAGAGAGGAGATGAGGGGGAGAGGGGAGGAGGAGGGAGGAGAGATGAGGGGGAGGGGGAGAGGGGGAGAGATATATGTATGTATGTATGCATATGTTTTATTTGTTAAATTGTTTTATATTTATATATATATATATTATATATATATATATATATACTAAATTTATAATTGTATACATAATTATATTAAAGAGATCGGAATAACTTTTCTGACACATTAGAGATAGATCCCAAATGGCACTAAAAATCACCTTATCTCTCCTACAGCACAGGTTATAAACAGGCAAATGAAAAATAATGAATACAACTTTCCAGTTAATTGTGTATAGGATCAATTTCAAGATAAATGCAATGAAATACATACTGCCATCTTCAGCACATTATTCTGAAGTGTCTAATCACAAGTATTTATACATACCCATATGAACACCAAAGCTGCACGACCATATACATACATTTGCCTGTATATACTTGAGAAGGTCAAATTTACATTTTTCATTTCAACCACGTGCTTTTTATCAAAATAACCTTGAAGCAAATGCGCTTTTGATCAGGAACAAAAATATTTTCATTTTTATTCATTATAGAATTAAGAATAAGATCATTTTAATAAATTTATCAAGTGGTCAGCATGAAATAAAAACCTCGTAGATAATTTTTATATACTAAATTTATAATTACATACATAATTATATTAAAGAGATCAGAATAACCTTTCTATCACACTAGAGATAGACACCAAATGGCACTAAAACTCAGCTTATTTCTCCTACAGCACAGGTTGTAAATGGGCAAATGAAAAATAATAAAGCAAACTTCTTAACCATACAGATACATTTATGCCTATGTATATATATATATATATCAGGAGCATGTGGTGATCTCTCTAGCTGGGGAAGCACTGACTAAAATTTTCCGTCACATAGATATTTGAATCAAATTGACATGTTCATATTATACAGCTATTTTTAAAATTAAAAAAGTCACATTTTATATTAACAGTGTTTTGTAATTTGAAATGTATAAAATAATAGTTGAATAAATGCAGAAAACTACACACATGTTATCTTTCCGCCGTTTTTCTGATGGAAGCAAAATGTCAACTTGCTTCACTTTTCTTATGTAAGTGTTAAAAAACAACATAAGATTATATATATCATAGGTATTGCGAATTGACAGAAACTTAATCTAAGTGTAAGCATCTAAAACTATTCATTATAATACTCTTACTAGAAAAAAAAATTGTCTGTAGCAGTTTTATAGGAAAAAATGTTAAAATATTACACCGTAAAGGATGCAACAGCTTGTGTTGCTTCCCTTGCACAGATTTTTTTCTTGTGTCATCTGCCACTGCATGTCATCTCATGCTAATTCCGACTATAAAAGTCTGAAGCCTGTGATGTCATGTAGTTTATATTAATTTTACAGAACATAAGAACAATCTTTTGAAAAATAAGTAATATAGTTTCAATTTTATTTCTATAATTTTTAAGGGAAGCATTACTTCTCTTGCTTCCATGGACCGCACGCCTATGATATATATTAAATTCCTTAGTCTCTTACACTTAATAGCTTCTCACCTTATTTGGGATATTCTTATTAAAGGAAAAATCAACAGGCATGGCTGTGTGGTAAGAAGTTTTCTTCCCAACCACATGGTCCCAGGTTCAGTCCAACTGCACGGCACCTTGGGTAAGTGTCTTCTACTATATAGTTTTGGGTCAACCAAAGCCTTGTAAGCAGATTTAGCAGAAAGAAACTAAAGGAAACCCATTTTGTGTGTGTGTGTGTGTGTGTGTGTGTGTGCGTGTGTGTTTATCCCCCACCACAGCTTGACAACCGACATTGGTGTGTTTACATCCCCATAAGTTAGCAGTTCAGCAAAAGAACCAATAGAATAAGTACCAGGCTTTAAAAAATATGTCCTGGGATCAATTCATTCAACTAAGAATTCTTCAAGGCAATGCTCCAGCATGACCACAGTCTGTTGATTGAAACAACTAAAATATAAGGATATAAGTGTGTGTTCTTGTGTTGTATGAATATGTGTGTGTGGTATGTGTTTGTGTGTATGTGTTTCCATATGTACATATGTACTCATCCTATTAGGAATTTTAGTTTATTTTGAGCAGCCATTAGGTCAGATCCATTAAAGTATGTGTGCATGTGTGTGTGTGTATATGTGCGTATGAATGTACATATATATATATATATACTCTTCCTATTTGGAATTTTAGAGTTTAAGTGGCCACCTGATCAGTGTCAATAAAGTATGTAGGCATGTATGTATCTGAATATATGTGTGAGTGAGTGTGTGTGTGTGTGTGTGTGTGTGTGTGTGTGGTGTGTGTGTGTGTGTAGGTGTATTTGTAAGTGTGTGGGGGAGGTATTTTCTACTTTACTGGAGTGTCAGCATTAATACTGACTAATCACCTGCTCAGCAACAAGCTTATAATAGGAAGATCTTGTTCATTGCACCATCCTATAGACAACCATTCACCCTTTGAATTTAACTCTTATACTGGGGATATGAGGGTTGGCTGAAAAGTTTGTAGGTTGACCAAAATACTCCCATGGAATGAGACCAAATGAGATATTTTTCAACATAGTTCTCCTTCTGGTCCACACACTTCCGTCAGTTTCACAGTACTTGAATCCAATTGGTGATGAAGTTTTTATCCTGTTGGTCAAACACGTCATCAACAGCAGATATGATGTACCATACGAGTGAGATCGTTGCCAGAGCAACAAGCTGGCCTCCATGCTGATGGCACGTTACAAACACCATTTGAGCGTGGTCGTTACCTGCGTCGCCTTATTGGCACTTGTGCTGGTGGCACGTGAAAAAGCATTCGAGCGAGGTCATTGCCAGTGCCGCTGGACAGGCTCCTGTGCAGGTGACACATAAAAAGCACCATTTGAGTGTGGCCGTTGCCAGTACCGCCTGACCGGCCCTTGTGCCAGTGGCACGTTAAAGCACCCACTACACTCTCAGAGTGGTTGGCGTTAGGAAGGGCATCCAACTGCAGAAACTCTGCCAGATTAGGTTGGAGTCTGGTGCAGCCAACTGGTTCACCAGATCTCAGTCAAATCGTCCAACCCATGCTAGCATCGAAAGCAGACGTTAAACGATGATGATGATGATTACTGTGGTACTAATTTCCAGTCAAGTGTTTTTGATGTTGGAGAACAGATGATAGTCAGACGGGATCAAATCAAGAGAATAGGGAAGGTGATCAAGCAATTCAAAGCCGCAATCACATACAACAGCCATTGAAACCAAAGATTTGTGTGCTGCAGCATTTTTCTGATGAAACATGACACCTTTCATCAATTTTTCTGAGCTTTTATTTACAATAGTCTTATGAAACTGCCTTAACAAGTTGATATAGTACTCTCGATTGATGGTGTGGCCCTTTTGAAGATAGTCAATAAACTCAATGCCTTTTGCATCCCAAAAAACTGAAGTCATCACTCGCCCTGCAGATGAAGCAACCTTAGCCTTCTTTGGACAAGGTGATGAGGGTTTTCCCACTGCATGGATTGTCACTTTGTCACTGATGCAAAGTGATGAAGCCAATACTCATCCTGTGTGCAGTGTGATGGAGGAAAAAGACAACAGAAAAAGAAGCAAAAGGGAGAAAGAAATACAGAGACCTTACCTGTTGACCGAGGCGGGATGAGCGATCACTGTCAGGAAAAAAAAAACACGTCCTTGCATGCTCCCATCTCTCTTCGAACTTCCCCGTGTGCATTTTGCCCACGCATACCTCCATGGATCTTCCGCCGGCCCCTGCAGTCTTCACTTCTATTTACCTCATCTGCAATCTTCTCCACCAACACCACATAGCTCATCACAGCCCATAACACCACAAACACCACACTGGGTTAGGAAACATTCAAGGAAACCATCTGGATCTGCCTTAAAGAAATTCAGATTTTCCCGTGATGTGATCAGCCTGATGCACATTTGATCAGGTGTCAGAAGACATGGCACTCAACAAGCAGAAACACTTCATCATGCCAAGTTGATTGTGCAGAATATTCTCAGCTTTGTCATGATATATGCTAATAGCATTGGCTATTTAATTTATAGTCAATCACTGGTCATCTATCACCATATGGTGAATACTATCAATATTTTCTTTAGTGGTGGCAGTTGCAGGACCTCCAGACTTTGGGTCATTATCAACACTCTCCCTATCCCTCCTAAATTCAGCTACCCACTTTTGCACTGTTGATAAAGCTAGAACATCACTCCCTAATGTGGAAACCATATCATCCTGAATGTCATTGTGGGCTAAACCCTTTTTCTGCAGGTACATCATCAGCAACATAGCTAGAGCATATATCACTTGAGGCAGCTCTTGAGTTTGCCCCTCCTGTACAAGTCTCCCAGGTTTACTACAGTAGACTCAAAAGTGTCCTCCCACCTACAAAACATTACCCAAGGTGAAATACCTCCCCCTTTGCCATTCTCTTTGTCATCCCACTAGCTATGATACTACACATCATGCTTTATGGGTAGGTAGTATCTAATGTCATTCTTTCACAGTGGCTAATATCTTCAGTTGCTAGCAGATACTTTTTTGTCTTTTGTACATAATGTGCTGTACCTGATAGGAAATTCTTGCACTGGGATTGCATGGAGTTAATATCAACAGTGTTTTATTATAAATTTGTCAGTACTTCACATCAGGCTTTTAGTGTTGGAGGTTCCTTCTTGGCACTATGATTTTCCCTTCAAGTACTCATGTATAACCTTCCTGTGAAAGTGATTTATTTTTCTGAGTCTGATGTAGGATTAAGAAAGATTTTCCAATGTTATTTGGAGAGAAGGCAAATTTTATTTCATGTTTCTTCACAAGTTTTCCAGTTATCCAAATGATATTTAATTTTCATGCTCACAAGCTTGAGTTTAAGAAATTGTCTTTTTTCCTTCCTCAACTGGAGATTTTACTTCAGTGTCACAATCTGGGTCCTGTGTGAGGTTAACATAAATTTAAAGCAACAATGGCTGAAATGGAGTGGTTGCTGAATGTGAAGGAAGGCTGTGCTGTTGATGAAGATGATGATGTTGATGCTGACTCCAAGAAAGAAGAACACCAACCAAAGTTGTGATAACCAAATTTATTTACTGTTACTGTTTCTGAATGCCAGACGACGATGAGCAGGCATACATATAAACAAACAGTATTGAAAAAAGTTATATGTTTTCATGTGGTAGTGCTTCTGTTAGGCTATGGTTGACAGCTAGATAGCAAGGAGAGAGAGATAGAATGAGTGTATGTGGTTGGAAGTTTATAAAGTTGATAGCGTAAAAATTACATGTACCCTGTGGTTCTCAGCAGTAGTTGATAGACAGATAGAGTGAAGATGCTAGTAAGCCAGTGAGAGAAAGGTAGAGAGTGACTGGTGGGATGGCTGTATTCATTGTTGAAATGCGATGTGGCAGTCAAGAACACTTTGCAGTGTGGTGGTCGAGGCTCTCTCTATTTTCTGCTTATGGAGTGCTGGTATTTATAACAGCACATTCCAGCTAGATAAACGGAGAAACCATAATAAGAACAGCTTATACTAATTTAGGTCATTTGAACTCTCCCTGACACAACCAGGACAAGGGCCATATGGCCAGGGAGAATTTCCAGATACGGTTTCAAATCTAAAATAAGGCCAATCGAGGTCCCATATGGCCATTTTTCTTTCTTGCATGGGAAATATAATGTCTGCATCATCAGTGAGGCTGAAATTTCCAGTAACACTAAGTAGTTTCTGAGGGGAGGTGTTAGGAAGGGCATCCAGCCATAAAAGCCATGCCAAAAAACAGACAGTGAAGCCTGGTGCTGTCTTCTGGCTTGTCAGCTCCTGTCAAACCGTCCAACCTATGCCAGCATGGAAAATGGACATCAAATGAAGATGATGATGATGATGATGATCTCAATAAATTCTTTATTGACTAATTCAGGAGGCCATATGTTGATGCCAAAATAGACATTGCAAAAATGATGTGAGTAATGTTTGTTGTAAGCTGAGAGTTCTGATGACTATATTTTCTCTGTTGTCTTGAAGCATGCATTCCTTCCCCTCACCCTCTCTGACATTCTTGTCCTGTCCAAGACAAGTAGTTCTCAATGCAAATGTAAGGGCTGTATTAGAGAAGGGCACAAGATTTCCTCATCTTTCTCCAAAAATGCATATTTGGACTAATTTCGTTCTACTGTCAGTGGAATATTGGGTAATGAGTTCCAATTGCTTTTTGATGTTGTTACTAAACAGGGTGCATAGCTTGGAGATCAGGAAGTCTCTCCAGGTCAGACTATGACTTGTCTTCACTGAAAGGTCACAGATCTGGTACAATGGACATGTAATTGAAACACCACAGGAAAGAATCACAAGACAGATTTTTCCAGTTGAGCCAACCAGCAGGAGACCTAGAGATAGACTGAGAATGTGATGGTTGGATGATATCCATCGTCTCAGTTGGTCACACTTGGGAATCCAACCAGAAAGTCTAATGATGGTTGCTTCTGATGGGACCCTGTGAAGAAAGAGCCTGAGGACTCTACACCCATGACCAAACCAGGAATAGTGAGTAGAGAAGATGGATGGAATACTTGGCCTATACAACCTCAGAGAAGAGGTGAAAATGTTTCTAAATTCAGAGTATCTATTTCTATAATCACTATGTTTCAGGAACAGGCATGATAATAGGTTTAACAAAAGAGACAAAGAGCAATACTGACAAGCTATCACCTTGATGTAGGATTTTCCTTTTGATAATGTATGGCATTAGATTTGGTTTGTTTACTATCGCGGGCATGGCTGTGTGGTTAGGGAGCTTGCTTCCTAGCTACATGGTTTCGGGTTCAGTCCCACTGCGTGGCACTTTGGGTAGGTGTCTTCCACTATAGCCCCGAGCTTTGTGATTGAATTCGGTAGGTGGAAGTTACTGCCGTGTGTGTATATGTGCGTGTAGGTGCTTGTGCCTCTCCCAAAGAGAGAGAGAGGGATGGCTGAGAAGTAAAGTGGTATACATAGTTCTGGTTAGGTACTGAAAAGCATCTGGCAATGGTGGTGGAACTTTGGTTAATTATAATGTTTTGATCATCCACTTCTGTGGTATAAAAGGCTTTCTAGTCATCAAGTTACACTATGTACTCTAGGTACCTACCATTCCCTATATCATTTTGTTGATTAGCAGCTACTCTATATGGACCATACTTCCTTATTTCCTCAGGGTGCTCTGTTGTTGTAATATTAATGATAGCAAATTGATCTTGTATGAAGAAAGTAAAAGATAATAGATGTTATGGCTGGTAATTAAGCAGTAATTTTTGGCTGGTTCACTATATATTTTCACTATATTTTTTAATAAGAATAGTAAAGGCAGTTGATAAACATTTGGCTATATTTAACATACTCCTGATACAATTAACACAACTTTACATACAGTGTTATCAAATCTTGGCAAAAAAAAGATGAAAATTCTTGAACAAAAATTTTGTTACATGATCTGGGCTTGAGGATTTTCTGTTAGTAATTTTCTTTAGACCTTTTAATGGTGTTTTCATTGATATTATTTGACATATATGCAGTAGTCCTCTTTTAGCCCTGCCATCCATATAGCTTATCTGGTTAGCATCATTTCTTCTCTCATATTCTCCTGAGACATCTTTTACAGAGATTAAGTTGTTTACATTGAAGTTACCACAGAACATATTTGGTTCTTTGGCTAATGGTCTACTTAGCATTTAGCATTTATCTTTATCTTTTAACTTCTATTTTTTACTTGTTTCATTCATTAGATTGTGACCTTTCTGGAGCACCACTTTGAACATATTGACCACCATACTATTTTTGTTCAACATTTGGTATTTATTCTATCGATTTCTTTTGCTAAATTATTAAGTTACAGGATGTTAACAAATCAACACTGGTTTTTAATTCAATAACACACTCACAAATAAGCATATACATAAATACATATTTATATATGTACATATACATACATCAGGCCTTCACACACTTTCCCTTTATCAAATTCAGTCACAAGGCATTGATTTTTCCCAGTATAACAGAAGACACCTACCCATGGTGCCACACTCTGAGATTGAACTCAAAATGACATGATGGCAAAGCAAGCTTCTTAACCATACAGCCATGCCTCACTGTTAATTTATATTTAATCTTAGCTAAATAAACAATGATATCCATTATTGGAATTAAATTTAATGGTATTCACTATCTAACATATCTTTTCCTTAAAATTGTTTAAATTCTACAGTTGCATGTGAGTGTACATACTGAGTTAATGTTGAACAAGTAAGGGATATGTTTGAAGTGCTGATTAACATATTTTTTTGTGATATGTATATTATTAAAGTAGATACTTGTGTAGAAATACTTGTATGTAATTTTACCTTAATTTGAACAACACAGCTTATCTGTAAGATAACATGTTTAATTCGTCATTATTGCCACTTTGTTGTTGTTTATATATTTAATAATATCAGGGTAATAAAAATTTTAGAAATTTCTACTACCAGTGGCCTAGCGTAAAAAAAAAATTAGTCAATAGACTGTTCTATCTAGCGTAATGGATTCCTATGATGGAAGCCTCTTAATGTGTTTTAATGTACACTGTATTGTGTGTATGTATATATATATATACGGCATGGCTGTGTGGCTAGGGAGCTTGCTTTCTAGCTACATGGTTTCGAGTTCAGTCCCACTGCGTGGCACTTTGGGCAGGTGTCTTCCACTATAGCCCCGAGCCGACCGAAGCTTTGTGATTGAATTCGGTAGGTGGAAGTTACTGCCGTGTGTGTATATGTGTGTGTAGGTGCTCAGTGTCTCTCCGAAAGAGAGAGAGGGATATATATATATATAATATATATATATATATATATGTGTGTGTATATATATATATGTACACACAATACAGGTCATGAGGCAGAGAAACTGGAAGTCTTTGTTGTTGATATCCAGATAAGAGAGATGAGTGGTTGGTTAAGTGGAATCTACATATGTACAGACAACATTTCTGAGATTGAAATTTGAGAGTAGTTATTTACCCTGGGCAAGAGAAATGGACTGTAGGTAAGAGGTGAGGAATAGGATGTGTAGTAAGTATATTAGTAGGAGGCCATGCATGCATTTAGTCTGACCCAGAGTCTACAGATATTAAAGAAGAGAAGGAAGGATTGTCCAGTGGAATCAGGGTTATTTTAGGGAGTATTTTGAGAGTATAAGTAGTATCAGTACACTCTGAGGTCACAATAACAAAAACTTATTGCCAGAAACCTGACTCTAATGCTTGCAGCAGAATGAACACCTCTCAAGACACCAACCATAGGCTAATGGTTGATATTAATCCATGCAGTAAAGGTGGTTAGCAGGCAGAATCATTATCATGCTGAGCGGCATTTTGTCTGTCTTAACATTCCAAGTCCAAATTCTGCAAAGGTCAACTTTGCCTTTCATCCTTTTGAGGTCGATAAGTTAAGTACCAATTGAGCACTGGGGTCAATGTAATCGACTTAACCATTCCCTGAAATTACTTGCCTTGTGCCATAATTTGAAACTGATAATCCATGCAGCTTTGATATGTGCTTACCATCTTAAGAAGTCATTGCGTTGTTTCAAAATTTGACTTTGCTAGCATCTGTTTTCCTTTTTCACTGCTTTTAAACATCAATGGAATATTCTAGTGTCAGCTGTAGGACAAGATCTAGCCAAGTGTCCATCAGATACAGGATGGTTACCACATTTTGATGGTATTTAAGCTCTGTACATGATTTTTAAAAAAAATTAAACATGCACTGGGGTTTGTATCAACTGACATCAAACAAATAAGAGCATGTGGAGTTTGAAGTACATATTGAAGTATTCATATTACATATTGAAGTAAACTTGAGTGCCCTATTTTAGATTAAAAATACTTAAATTCATTTTACCATCCATAAAAACAGTCCCAGGGACCAAAATCCGGCGATCTTAAACTCCATCCTGTCCTTCCTCCCTTCCTTCCTTCGTTTCTTTCTTTCTTTCTTTCTTTCTTCCTTGTTAGTTAGGTTTGTATTTTTCAGAAGTCACATGTAGAACTGCACTGTCTCATGTGTCTGTTTAAAATATGTATAGAAAATGTTAGTATGTGAAATCTAAATAAAATTTGGTAACTATTTTTAACAGATCAAGTCACTTGATTAGAGGCCTTTCAATTATTATCTAGGTCAATAGTTCTCAATTGAGGACACAACTGTTGGAAGTGAAGAGGGGGTGGGGAAATAAATTGCCATGTTTAATAAAAACTAAAATATGTCTAACACCATAACAAAGAAAGAAGACTTGAAAAGACACAAACTTTATTGTCTTCTCATTATTAAAAAGATTTCTTTATTAACCACAAAGGGTTTACATTAAGAAATACATTATGGGCTGTTGAGATCAAAATAAAGATAATAATAATAATAATAACAATAATCCTTTCTACACAAAGGATAATTAATCAATCCCGAAAATATATATAATAATAAGGATCTTTTTTTTATTAAACACATAAGGTTTACATTAAGAAAAACATTATGGACAGTAAAGGATGAAATAAAGGGTAAATTTTTTGAGTAACATCCCCCTCGCAACCCCTTTTTCTGAACCAAAATAAGGGATTTGCAGCATATTAGGAAGTCAGGGTACTTGATTCCACACAAAAAATCCGAGTTTCTTTTTTTTTCTTAGTGAAAATCGTGCGGGTGTAACTAAAAAAATTTACCAAATAAAGAATGTTTGTGTTGTGAGGATCTTGTGTATAAACAAGTGGCTGTGTGGTAAGTAGCTTGCTTTCGAACCACATGGTTCCAGGTTCAGTCCCACTGCATGGCACCTTGGGCAAGTGTCTTCTACTATAGCCTTGGGCTGACCAAAGCCTTGTGAGTGGATTTGGTAGACGGAAACTGAAAGAAGCCCGTCGTATATATATGTGTGTGTGTGTGTGTGTGTGTGTGTGTGTGTGTGTTTGTGTGTGTTTGTGTGTCTGTGTTTGTCCCCTCAACATCGCTTGACAACCGATGCTGGTGTGTTTACGTCCTCGTAACTTAGCGGTTCAGCAAAAGAGACTGACAGAATAAGTACTAGGCTTACAAAGAATAAGTCCTGGGATCGATTTGCTCGACTAAAGACAGTGCTCCAGCATGGCCACAGTCAAATGACTGAAACAAGTAAAAGAGTATGAAATTTGTGGGGAGGGGGGATAGTCGATTACATCGACTCCAGTACTCAACTGGTACTTGCAATTTGGGGGGACGAGGATAAACGGATTAAGTCGATTATATCGACCCCAGTGCGTAAGTGGTATTTATTTAATCGATCCTGAAAGGATGAAAAGCAAAGTCGACCTTGGCGGAATTTGAACTCAGAACGTAGCGGCAGACGAAATACCTATTTCTTTACCACCCACAAGGGGCTAAACACAGAGGGGACAAATAAGGACAGACAAACGGATTAAGTCGATTACATCGACCCCAGTGCGTAACTGGTACTTATTTAATCGACCCCGAAAGGATGAAAGGCAAAGTCGACCTCGGCGGAATTTGAACTCAGAACGTAGCGACGGGCGAAATACTGCTAAGCATTTCGTCCAGTGTGCTGACGGCCGAGCCAGCTTGCCTTCTTCTTAATAATAATAAGAAAAAGTAGTAGTAGTAGTAGTAGTGGTAGTGGTGGTGGTGGCAGTGGTAGTAGTAGTGGTGGTAGTAGTAGTAGTAGTAGTAGTTCATTAATATTTGTTGGTGCCAGGAATTTGTCAGTTTGACACTCACTGAGCAAAGTAATGTTACAGAGCAGTAAAGGGATGCTGAGAGGATGGTGTGGAGAACCCAACGCAGCCGGAGTACAGAGATATTCGACTTACTCTAGTATATTCTCACTCTGCTCTCTTTATTGTATGTAATTGACATTTGAGTGCATAATTACAGTGTGCGTGCGCAACAATTACAGTACTTTGTATTCATTTACATGCATCGACGGCTGAATGACACTGGTGACGCCACACTAACGCACGCACGTACACACACAAACATACATATACATGAGTATATGTATGTATATGCATGTGCGTGTGTAATCAGTATGTATGTATGTGTGTGTGAACGTCTGCTTATGAAAGGGAGGGACTTGGGAGAGTTTTTGACTGAAATAATTAAGTGGACAGGGAAAAACAAATACGTGAGAGAGAGTGATTGAAAATATAATAAAACTGAAGATATTAAGAGAGAGTGAATGAAATAGAAAAACAAGTGGAATAGGTGTGGGTGAGAATAAGAGATGGATGGATGGATAGATAGAGAGAGGGAGAGAGAGAGAGGGTGTGTGTGTAAGTCTGAAAGAAGTGCGAAGTGCAGCGGGTGACAAAAAATAGTACGAAGTTACAGGAGGGTGTTGTATGTTGAGAGCAAATTTCTCAAATAAAAAGCACTGCTCCCAAAACATTAAAAAATTTCCCACTTTACAGCAGAACCATCATTAGTTTAGTTAGCAACAAGAAGTGGGAAGTTTGTCTTGCTTGTAAGATATATATTTTTACATACTTGTCTCTGCTGTTTCGTTCGTTGAACTTATTGCTTGACAGTTTCATTCATATTCGTCGTGTCACTTTTCTTAAGAGTACACGAACAGAACAGAACTTGTCACCTACAAAGGAGTACTTCCATATACCGAACAGTAATACATCTTTTCAACTATGACAACAATTCAAGCGCCACTGCCGAACAGGAATCCAGAAATTAAATATACTCAGGTATTTTCATTTAATTATTTGTCTTTGGGTATAAGAACCTCTGTGTATGTGCGTAACGTTAGCTACTCACGCTTAAATATTATTGCTCCCAACTTTGCTCACTAAAACAAACACACACCGACACAGCCTCCACCCTCCAATGCAACCTGTAACTATCCAAATCCCACTGACTACTTTTTGGGCAATCCTGCTTTCCCAAAAGTTATAGCCACCCTAAAACTACCCGATGTTATAATGTTGGCATGGTATTACTGTGAGAATTCGGTATTATTTGACCCTTTCACCCGTACGATTTTCATTAAAAAAAATAATAAAATCCGAATTTCTGCGTGGAATCAAATACCCTGACCTCCTAATATGCTACAAAACCCGTTTTGGGGTCCGGAAAATGGGGTGAGATAAGGTGGAAGCCTCAGAGATTTCACCCCCACCCCATTGATCTTTTCACCCGCACGATTTTCCCTAAGAAAGGAAAAAAAGAAAACTCGGAATTTCTGCGTGGAACCAAGTACCCTGACTTCCTAATATAATGCAAACCCCTTATTTTCATTCAGAAAAAGGTGGGTGGGAAACTGCCCCGCCCCCATATCACTGAATCTTCGAAAATTTTCTTTTTTTCATTTTTCTTGAATGAATTCTGGTGACCTCTTAATATGCTACAAACCCCCCTTTTTTGGGGTCCGGAAAATGGGGTAGGGTGAGGTGGAAACCTCGGAAATTTCACCTCCACCCCCATTTTCAAATATTTTTTGCTATTTCTTTCTTTACCCATTATTTTAGATAACATTTTACAGAAGTACTTTTTTAAGAGAGTGTGGATTACATTAGATTGAAAATTCAAAGAAGTTTGAAATGAATATGTGAAAATACAGAGGTTAGAAAAGTTAGTGTGTGGAGAGATAGCGAACGATAAATTCACCTAAAAAATACACGTTAGAGTTTTTGCATGTATGTGTGAGACAAAGTAAAAGTATATAATATTAAGGCATTTTTTTGCCAAATATTAAAGCAAAAATATCTTTTTCCTACCTCTTAAAATCACTGGATATAATAATCCCAGATTGCAAAATAAATTCCCAATTTTTGGTGCTAAAATTAGTTTCATTTTTGTTTGGTGAGAGAGAGATGGAGGAGTGAGAGAGAGAGGGAGAGTGAAACAAAGAGAGAGAGAAAGAAAGAAAGAGGAGTGAGTGACATGGTTTACCCAAATTTTGAATGATAATTATGATGATAGTATATAATAAGAGAGAGAG
>NC_043008.1:31932356-31979856 GCF_006345805.1 Octopus sinensis
TGTGCAGGTGGCATGTAAAAAAACACCATTTGAGCATGGCCATTGCCAGTACTACCTAACTGGTCCCTGTGCCGGTGGCATGTAAAAAGCACCCACTACACTCTCGGAGTGGTTGGCGTTAGTAAGAGCATCCAGCTGTAGAAACTCTGCCAGATCAAGATTGGAGCTTGGTGCAGCCATCTGGTTCGCCAGTCCTCAGTCAAATCGTCCAACCCATGCTAGCATGGAAAGCGGACGTTAAACGGTGATGATGATGATGAAGCATGTGTGTGTGTGCTTGCATAAGTTTTGTGAATGAGTATAGGCTTGGTACTAATGAAATGTAAGCTCATGTGAATACTCGAGTTAGTATATGTGTGTGTATTTATATCATCACTATCACCATTTTACATTCACTTTCTATGCTAGGTCCATCAGGTCAGTGACTACATCTTACTCTAGTGTCTTAATTTTGGCTTGGTTTCTATAGCTGATGCCCTTTCTGATACCAACTAACTTTTAGATTTTTAGAGTGTACTGGGTATATTTTTTTCATGGTATCAGCACTACAGAGTTTGTCTTGCACTCAGCAAAACTAAATATTCATCTCAAACCTGTTGAGAAAATTAAGCAGAAGCATGTGTTGCCTCTACTTAATTTTCTAGAATGTACTTGGTGCTTTTTTGTGCTACCATCACTACTGAGTTCACCCTTATAATTCACAGATTGAAAGAGCCTCCACCACTGAAAGAGAGAGTAGGAGAGAGAGTGATGATTTAGGTGAGGTGTTGAAAGAAGTCACAGTATGATGGGTGGAATGGATTTATTGTTCTTTACATAAATAGATACATATAGTTAATCAGGTTGTCCACGAAGGAGTTTTATCCAATGATTGGCATAGCAACATTATAGTCAACTACTACAAAGGCAAAGGTGATGCCTTAGACAGAAATAATTACAGAGGCATCAAATTGCAGGAGCAGGTAATGAAAGTCACAGAAAGGGTCATAGCTTAATTAATTAGGATGGGAGTTAGTGTAGATGAGATGCAGTTCGGATTTGTGCCAACTGATGCTATATTCCTGATTAGGAAAGTGCAAGAGAAGTATTTAGTCAAAAATAAACCTCTGTACCTGGCTTTTGTCAACATGGAGAAAGCCTTTGACAGGATCCTCCACTCCTTTATCTGGTGGTCAGTGCAGAAGCTAGAGATAGGTGAGTGGTTAGTGAGAGCTGTACAAGTCATGTACAGAGATGCTGCCAGTAAGATGAAGGTTGGTAATAAGTATAGGAATGAATTCAGTGTACAGGTAGGAGTTCACCAAGGCTCAGTTCTCAGCCTCCACCTGTTTATCTTAGTCCTCTGGGTCTTAACAGAGGAATTCAAGACTGGCTATCCCTGAGAACACCTCTACATTGTTGACCTTGCTCTTATGGCTGAATCACTACCTGACCTAGAGAAGAGATTGCCGGTGTAGAAACAAGGTCCGGAATCTAAGGGCCTTAGAGTTAATTTAGCAAAAATCAATGTCCTAGTAAGTAGGAAAACAGACAAATCATAAGTCTGTTCTGGGAGATGGCCCTGCTTGGTATGTAAGAAGGTAGAAATTCCATGCATTGTATCCAGTGCAAGCTTTGGACACCTAAGAGGTATGATAGTATCAAAAGAATAGTCTTTGCATGTGCAAAATGTGCAGGTATAACAAGCACTAAAAGTTCCGTGCTGCATCTGAGAAAGTAACAGTTCATGATATATATGTAAGTATATACATACGTACATATGTATGTATGCACGCATGCATGCATGCATGTATGTATGTATGTATGTGAGTGTACATACTCACATACATACGTATGTATGTACATACGTATGTATATACATACATACATGCGTAGACATGCATACATGCATGAGCACATACATGTACACACATACATGCATACGCACATACATACATACATACATACATACATACACACACACACACATACACACAAACTTACATACATATATATCATAAACTAACTGTTACTTTCTCAGATGCAGCACGGAATTTTGTCAGTGAACAGGTCATGGTCTCAAAGCAACAAAAATATTTTGACAAATTAAATTTAAATGTTGAAGTGAATCTAACGGTTTTTGTGTGTTTCTTAAATGGCTCATAAACACCTTCCACTCTGCAACTGTTTTCGTTCCAGCACACGGTCTCAGATCAGGTCACTTGCTATGCAAGTACATCTCCGTAATTATAAAATTAGTAATGGTTAAAATAAAATGAGATCTCATCAAGCACAAGAGAATCTTTAACTTGTACTGTATAAAGTAAATTTACAACTTTTGTCTTTTTAAAATTTTCTATCATTTCACTGTTAAATGCTTATACAATCCATTTTTAGAGTAAAATTTATAAATCATCATCTACGTAAGTTAGTTTAGTAGTGATACCTCACTTTATACTTAGGTGAGTGCTAGGCACATCGACTACTTAAAAGGGAAGGCAACCGAAAATAGTTAAGAAACACTTATGTAGACCATAGATGTAGAAAAATCAAAAGTGAGCCATTATAAAAAGAAGTTGCTGATCCTTGACTTTATAATGCAGTTTTTAAAAAGACAAGATGGTCATTGTTGGAACGTCTTTCATCATATACCTGTTCGATCGGGATTGACTTGAAGTAGAAGTAAGAGATAAAATTCACATAATTTCTTTATGTCATCATAAAAGTATTTTAGAAGATGAAAACAAGGGAGGCTACTCAAGGTAGTCAACAACTAGTTAAGCTATGATTGTCTGATCATTCCATGTCATGAACAGCTGCCAGCCAGGCTATAAAACTAACAGGGCCTGTGAAATAAGAATTTCTTTTTTGTCTTTAATTTCATGCTACCGCACTGCACATTTAATTCCGTGCTACTGCACTGCACATTTAATTCCGTGCTACTGCACTGCACATTTACATCATTTTTGCACAGTTTCAGTAATATATCTGAAAGTTCGCTTTTCTAAAAGGTTTTTAAACTTTCCCTCAATGCTTCACTATCCTGGAGGAAGGGATACTATAAGTGATTTTCCCATGACCCTTCTCCCAGTGCAGCGGAGCTGATTCAGAGAGAGAGAGAGAGAGAGAGATGTATCAACCTTAGTAGTTGACTGAGATATTTTATTTCATTGACCCCAGAAAGATGAAAGTTAAATTTGATCTCAACTGGATTTGAACTCAGAGTATAAGGAGCAAAAACAAACACTACAAGGCACTCTGACTCGTGCTCCATTAACTCTTCCAATTTCTCAAACTGATATGATATGAAACAAAATACGCTCAACACAGTTGCTCGAAAAATTGTCTGAAATTCGTTTTTATCAGCTGCTACACTCACAAAAAAAAGAAACAAAGAAAAGATATAAATGAATTATGTTGTCCAAGATAGACTGTGGTAAAAATATAAAAAGAAGATTGGATGGCTACAAATGGAATCCCTTAGTCTCAAGAACTGTTTAATCAATAACTAAGCTGATACTAAACAATACCTTACAAAGCAGCCCCAAACACCTTTGGTTACACATTTGCTTAACAAGGGTTAAGCAACACATTTAAGTCTTCTGTCACTCACTGTTGACCATCTGTTTGTGCTTGCATGCTCTAGCTTGGGCAAAGTTTAGTGTAAATCGTATTCACTATTCCAGGTCTTTTGGCTCTAGACCTTCTATGGTCTAGTCACTGACCACAGAGCACTCAACCATGTTCCAGCAACACTGGTCTTAGGTTCCAGTCCTTTTCAGGACTAACCTCTGACCCCGAGCGACTCAGCCATGTTCCAGTTCTAGCGACGGATGACCTGTCAGCCAACTATGTTCCTGATCCAGACATGACAACGGTAACTTACATCAGCAACAGACAGGACGTTCTCCAATTCTGTCGCCTTCCTCTGCCACAGTTAACACAACAGGGTCAAACTAGCCAAACATGGTTGTTATCTCATACGAGATCATTCCTAATATGTCTCTCAAACAGTGAGGATATCAGTTATGCTACAAGTGCCTTAAAACTAATCTGGCTTGATAACAGCAACTGAAAGCATTGGAATGGACACACTTAAACATCCTGTCTGATTCTCTGACAGTTCGACTAATTCACCAGCTTTGTTTCATAATTTTTACTAAACAACATTGGTATAACTACAAATAAGTGCTCTCTCCCTCGACCAACTTTGTTTCTTAATAACTTTCAGAAAAATCCATGCATTTTTTAAAATAGAATTTCAAAAAATATGTTTCAGATGATGTAGATTACGATCATGTTGGAATTTAACGTTAAAAAAAAACAAAAAAAAAAACAATGAATCCACTTACCTCATCAAAATTTATGAAAAAACAAAGTTGAGTTATCCATCATTACTTTTTTTTTTACATCAAATTCCAACATAATAATCTATGCCAATGGTTCTCAATTGGGATAAATATGACCCTAGGGAGTCCAAATAAGAGTTTGTTGCTCAAATTTATGGGCAATAAATTTGTTATACTCTTGCAAAATATTTTAACAATTTCTTTTATAGAAATCCTAATAATATTTAATTATAAAAATATCATAGGACTTTTTAAACATTGAATGGGTATGAAGGCCTATCTAAGTAAAATAAAAATCAATAGGTAAAAAAAATCATTGAAAACCACTAATCTACACCATCTGAAATTTATTTGTATAAAATTCTATTTAAAGATATCCACTTTCTAGAAAGTTAGGAAATCAAATCAAGGTCGGTGAATTATCCAAAACTCAATCTCCACACCTCTCTGAAAAAATTTCCACAAGAAATTCCATTATATATTTCTTTATTGCCCACAAGGGGCTAAACATAGAGGGGACAAACAAGGACAGACAGAAGGATTAAGTCGATTACATCGACCCCAGTGCGAAACTGGTACTTTATTTATCGACCCCGAAAGGATGAAAGGCAAAGTCGACCTCAACGGAATTTGAACTCGAACGTAAGAGCAGACGAAATACCGCTAAGCATTTCGCCCGGCGCGCAAACGTGTCTGCCAGCTCGCCGCCTTAAAGAAATTCCATTATAATCGTAATCTACACCACCTGGAGCATGTTTATTCTTTTTCTTTTATTCTTTTACTTGTGCTGGAGCACTGCCTTGAAGTGTTTTTGTCAAACAATTTGACCCCAGGACTTATTTTAAAGCCTACTACTTATTTTATTATCTCTTTGCCTAACTGCTAAGTTATGGGGACTTAGTGATGATGTCAAGTGATAATGGGTGGCACAAGCCCAGACACAAAGACAGTATATATATATATATATATATATATACGACAGGCTTCTTTCAGTTACCAAATCTACTCACAAGGCCTTGGTCAGCCCAAGGTTATAGTAGAAGACATTTGCCCAAGTTACCACACAGTGGGACTGAATCCAGAACTATATGGTTGGGAAGCAATCTTCCTACCACGCAGCCATGCCTGTAGAAATTTCATTAATAAATAGGCATTTTTCCTAAAGATTTTAAGAAACAAAGTTGTGAGGAGGTGGGCCCTTCTGTAGTTATACCACATCAGTAGAAACTATTGATTGATCTCTGTAAATTTTTATTTCATTTTTAGAGTCTGGAAACCCTTGATAATGGTAAACCTTTCAAATCCTCTTTGGGGGACATAGAATTTGGCCTATCACTACTGAGATATTATGCTGGTTGGGCAGACAAGATTGAAGGAAAGACAATTCCAGTTGGTGAGTTAACTAGTATGTGTGTGCATATGTTCATATGGGTATATGTGTGATGTGTGTGTAGCTGTGCTTTTGTATGCGTTTCTATGTACTGAATTATCTTGGTTGTGGCTGCACATACGTGTTTTTATATACACCTATGTTTGTGTGTGTGTAAATTTGATGATTTGTTTAGCCTCAGCTTAGCCTTAGTTGAACAAACTTAAAACCAGATATTCCACCATCTTCTAATGTGCAAGGAACCCAGAAATACGTTGTCCAACCTGTACTTTTTATGACAATGGGATGATATTTGAAAGAGATTTGGTTGCTGTTTTTAGCAGGCCAAAGACTGGATAAAACACATTGCCAAGATGGCTGAGGGTGTCTTGGCATCACTTACCAAGTCCTTTGATGTTGCTACTCCTCTTATGCATCTATAGCTTACACTGGGTACATCTTATGGAGTTTCTGCCTACACCTTTTCCACAGATCGAGCAGGATCATCTACCTGAAGCTGTTGTGATGTGTTCACCTTCATACTCACTAGGACTTTGGTTTTTGCAACATTGACTCTAAGGCTCTCTGATTCTAAACCTTACTTCCACACCTGAAATTTCTTCTCTAGTTCTGGTAGTGATTCTAATGAGAATAGTATCATCTCATCAGTGAACCTTGCAATGACCATGTACACACAGATGGCACTTCAGCCTGGCTTCATTCTGAAAGTGCATTTAAAGAATTAATACTTGAACTGCCTGTCCCCTGGCTGACTTGTGACCTACGTATTGTACCATGCCAGAAAAGGCTAACAGCCAACTTGCAAACATATTTACATATTTTTTTTTTGTGTGTGTGTGTGTGTGTGTGTGTGTGTGTATGTATACATACAATCAAAGGATTTTGGAACTGTTGCCATGGTAATGGAACTTGAAGTACACAGAATAAAGATGCTTGGCACAGATTGACCTTGAACTCTGTCTTGCGTTCACACTAAGTTATAACATTCTCACTCACTTCCATTGTTTATAGCTGTGCTGGTTATAACAGGGGTCTATGGCGATGAACCTGAAACCAAAGTAAAAAATCAAATATCACTTGAAAGGAACAAGATTTCAAGGTGTCGAGGAAATCCAAGTGAATGCAACAAAGCAGTTACTAGCTTTCCCAAAAAGGAGTTCCAGGAATGTTTCCATCAATGGAAACAACACTGGATAAAGTGTTTGGCTTCAGAAGGGGACTGATTCAAAGGGGATTAAATGCCAAATTGATATGTTTTGTAGTTTGCTTTTTATAGCATCAGTCCCAATACCAAGCTTTACTGTCTGTTTTGGCAGGATTTTTACCATTGGATGCCCTTCCAAATGCCAACTACCTTACAGAATGGTCTGGGTGCTTTGTATGTGGTACCAGCACTAGCAAGGTCTGCTTTGGCATGATTTTTACTGTTGGATGCCCTTCCAAATGCCAACTATTTTACAGTATGAACTGAATGCTTTTTATGTGACACTAGCTCTGGTGGGATTCATCAAGTAACTCACAAAATCCCGTAATTATATCACAATTATTGTCCAACACATACCAGTATGGAAAGTAGACATTATATGATGTGTATATATGTGTGTGCATATATATGTGTATGTTGGTGTGTGTTCCCTCGGCTTGATGTGGTTGTGACATGGTTGTAAACAAGCATCACTATCATACTAGCAGTATTGTTCACTTCCAGTCTTTCATGAAAAGCATATCTGTCCTCGGAAATATGTCAGCGTGCTTGGAAACAGATATGGGTTGGCTTGAAGAAGGACATCATCTGCCAACAAATTCCATCTGATCCTTACAAGCATGAAAAAGTGGTCGTTAAATGATGACATGATGATGATAATATTCATTCTAGTTTTAAGATAGTAAAAAGGTATTTGAAAGTGATTTGTCTGTTATTTCTAGCAACCACATCAAATTAACTGCATTGGCTCATATTATTTAGTCAATTAAAGGGTTTTGAAATGGTTACTTTACCTGTTCAAAGTAGATCTCCCACAAATCATGCCCTTCTTATAACTTTAATATTTCCAGATGGTGACTTCTTCTGCTACACCAAACATGAACCAGTTGGAATATGTGGCCAGATTATTCCGGTAAGAAGAGTTATTTTTAATATCATATCTATAAAAGGCATGATGTGTGTGTGTACGTGATTGTAATTTATGCACGTCCACAAATTAGCACACATGTCGCTTCAATTTTAGGAGGACGTTCGTCAACACCCTATCTGGGTTTTGTCAACTTTTTTTTCCCGAGGCACCCACGGATAGTGGTAAAATTCTATTTTCAGCCATAGCTTTTTGACAGTGTCTAACAAAAAAAATAAGATAAAGAAAAGTGGAAGAGGGGCAGAGAGTTTCGCAGGAAAGACAAAGTGAGAGAAGGAGAGAGAGAGAGTAAGTGACGATATTCATAAAAAATAAAATGTAAAATGTTTTTTTTTCTTAAAAACGAGATATAGTGTTCAAATTCAGGATGTTTTTGAAAGACACTATATTTTATAATCATAGTATATATACTTTCTCACACAACAATTGCAATATAGTTATTTTAAATCATTCATCTTTCTTACCCCACTCTCTCACACATTACTTTGGGTGCGAAAGAGTTTTGTTTTTATTTTATGCCGAGTAAAAAAAATGTTTTCTTGAGAGTCGATATTACTTAGTTTGGTTTGAAATAAAGAACTTGATTAGCTAAATAATCGTAACTTAATCCTGGGCAAGGCCAGGTTATACTGCTAGTTATCATTAATATCAGCACCAACAACATATTTTGTTTTTAATACTAATGAAAAATAGGTCATGCTTACAATATTTACAATTTGATCAGTTTAATCTTTGACTGGTTTTAAATTGGAAATCTGTATTTCTAAGCAAGAATGATAATACTCTTATTTTTATCCTTTGGTAACAATTTAGGAATAAAAATTCTTAATTCAAATTCAGCCTCCATATTATACTGTATATACATCAAAGAATAAGATATTTCATGATGATCAAAGATCATGCTTACTGAATCATAATTTCATCTCTATGAAAAGATGTTGATGGATTTAATAGTCCCATGTCTTATAATCTTAAATATTCTGCATATTTTAAAGTAGTCATAATCTAAATGACAGAGTCTAATCAAAATATATTGTTAATATTTTAGTCATTCTCATATCTGCCTTTATATTTTATGTTTAAATTCCATCAAGGTTGACTTTACTTTTCATCCATTCAGGATCGATAAAATAAGTACCAGTTGAACACTGGAGTCAATGTAATCAACTTGCCCTTCCATAAAATTGTTGACCTTGTGCCAAAATTTGAAACCAGCATTTTTGTCATTTTTATATGTTGATACTCACATTACCATGGAGATGATATTAATACTTTCATGTGTTTGATGTTGATATCATGTAGAGGATATTAAAAATATCATATTGACTTTGACACACAAACAGCGCTGATATTGCCATTTAAACAATATTATTTATTGATGTTAGTGTATTCTTGATATCTCTTTGTTACACTGACACTAATAAACAATACAGTATCAGATTAAGATCCATAGAGGCCCTGAGCATTTAAAAGCTCTTGGTACCCCCATACATATGTAAATCAAAATATAAACAATATTAAACCATAAAACGAATTTTTAGTTTTCAAAATAAACTAATAGTAAGATGGAAAATAATGTTTATTTTTGTATGCTTTCACTTTTTTTTTATATTTGAAAAGGTTTCTCCTACTTTTTTTAATTGCAAAGTTTTTAATCAGACCCTCAAAATTACTCTTATGTAACACAACTGCTTCTATACTTAGTAGAGATAAGGCATCTTACCTGCCTTGTTGCATAGTTGCTCTGATGGAATTTTTGCTATACTTCAACTAAAAAAAATGTCTGATCAGCACCTCATAAATGGACAGAATGAAATACAAACTCAGTTATCACCATCAATCCACAACTATGTGAAAAATAAAAATCTGAAAAGACATGCCTTGCCAAAAGCAACACCATTTGGCTATTTTCACGAGTTTCTTGACATTTCATTAGCACTTTCAGTCCACAAAATTATGAAACATTAATTACATTATTTGTTGTCACTGTCATGAAAATGGAAAGGTGAGCTGTCAGTGACACGTAAAAAGCACAAACCGATCGTGACCGTTTGCCAGCCTCCTCTGGCCCCTGTGCCAGTGGCACGTAAAAAGCACCCACTACTCTCATGGAGTGGTTGGCGTTAGGAAGGGTATCCAGCTGTAGAAACCCTGCCAGATCAGACTGGAGCCTGGCGCAGCCTCATGGCTTCCCAGACGCCGGTAGAACCGTCCAACCCATGCTAGCATGGAAAACGGACATTAAACGATGATGATGAGGAGGAGGAGGATGAATCAACTTACTTACAAAGTTACTATGCTACCACATCTGTTGTTGGCATGCTTGAAGCTGAGTCAACTAATGAGCCCTGCCACTACACTCCCTTCTCAGTGAACAACTGAATGGGACAGCCAACGTGACTAAAATATGAATGATCATGCGAACCTCTGTGGACTTTGAGGCAGTGACCAGATTCTGATTTTGTTGTATTTCCCAAGATTAATATATATAATTAACCTCTATTATTATGATTTTATTTTAGTCTTTTTTGTGTGTCAATAGCAAATACTTTTAAAAGGGGAAATATTTATTAATTGCAGAGTAATACAATGAATAATTATGATATATAACTTTATTTGAACTTAAAATACACACACACACACATACATGGCTAAATTGACTAAAGTGTTCATTTTGGACTCTGGCTTTGAAAATAGGTCAGGTGATAAACGTCATATTCCAACATGAGCACTTTCAGTAATGGTGAAGATGAGCACTTTAGATAATTTTACCATATATATACTGGGAGAGAGAAAAATAGTGTATGTATATATGTGTGTATGTATGTATGTGTAGGAAGTGAGGCCAGGCATCACTGCATATGCATGCACTGTAAATTTGCTCAGAAATAAACACCACACTCAAATGCCATTCACTGACGCATAACACTGACAAGTAAATAATACTCAGTAACATGTGAATAAATCATAAACTCTGCCCATCTTGTTTATGATTGATCAATTTTCTATGACATCACTATGACTTCATGAATACTTCAAAATTATATTTCCAATCATTTAAACCACTTCAAATATTATTTTAGCATGTTTAAAGTGATTTCTTTTGTTATGTTAACCATTTACCATTTCTGTAGTGTTCCCCTTCCCTTGGTGCCCTAAGCAGATGCTTATTTTACTTAACAGTCAATCCAGTGCTAAACTACACTAACACTTGTAAACACTTCAGTAACACCATTAAATACTTCAGTAATATCAATAAACACTACAGTAACATCAGTAATCATTACACTAACATTTGTAAACATCATACCAGCACCAGTAAACACCACAGCAACACTAGTAAACACTACACTAACACCAGCAAATATTACACCAATACTAGTGATCACTACAGTAACACTGGTAGACACTTACCAATAAATACTACACTAATAACAATAAATACTTCAGTAATACCAGTAAACACTACAGTAACACAAGAAAACACTACACAAACACCAGTAAACACTGCATGAATACCGGTAAACACTGCACTAACACCAATAAACACTGCACTAACATCAGTAAACACTGCACTAACACCAGTAAACACTTCACTAACATCAGTGAACACTGCACTAACACCAGTAAACACTTCACTAACATCAGTGAACACTGCACTAACATCAGTAAACACTTCACTAACATCAGTAAACACTGCACTAACACCAGTAAACACTTCACTAACATCAGTGAACACTGCACTAACGTCAGTAAACACTTCACTAACACCAGTAAAAACTGCACCAACACCAGTAAACACTTCACTAACACCAATAACCACTTCACTAACGCCAATAACCACTTCACTAACGCCAGTAAATACTTCAATAATGCTAGTAAACATTGCACTAACACTAGTAAACACTGCACTAACACCAGTAAACACTGCACTAACGCCAGTAAACACTGCACTAACACCAGTAAACACTGTGCTAACATCAGTGAACACTGCACTAACGTCAGTAAACACTTCACTAACACCAGTAAACACTGCACTAACACCAGTAAACACTGCATTAACACCAGTAAACACTTCACTAACACCAGTAAACACTTCACTAACATCAGTGAACACTGCACTAACGTCAGTAAACACTTCACTAACACCAGTAAACACTTCACTAACACCAGTAAACGCTGCACTAATACCAGTAAATACTGCACTAACACCAGTAAACATTACAGTTACACTAGCAAACACTACACTAGTACCAGTAAATTCTACAGTCACATTAGTAAACATCACACTAACAGTAATAAACACCATACTAACACCAGTAAATAGAACAATGACATCATTAAACACTACACCAACACCAATAAATACTACAATAATACTAGAAAACACTATAGTGACACCAGTAAACACTACATTAACACCAATAGACTAAAACATTGATGTTGTTTTTTTACAGTGGAACTTTCCTATCTTGATGTTCCTCATGAAAATTTGCCCTGCCCTGACTTGTGGTAATGTATGTGTTGTGAAACCTGCTGAACAGACACCTCTCACAGCTTTATATATGGGTGCATTGTTGGTAGAGGTAATTAGCTAACAATTTCTACTTTATTATTTAACCAGTTACCATGTGTCATCTTAAATGTCGTTCTTACATCATATTCATGTATATGTGTGTGAGTGACTGTGTATGTATTTGCAAGTGTGTGCTTGTGTGTGTTGATACATTAGACTCATTTAAGGCACTGAGCTGGCAGAATCATTACCATGCTGGGCAAAATGCTTAGCAGTATTTCATTTGTCTTTACGTTCTGAGTTTAAATGCTGTCAGAGTTGACTTTGCCTTACATCTTTCCGGTGTTGCTAAAATAAGTACCAGTTAAACACTAGGTTGATGTAATCAACTTAGCCAATCCCCAGAAATTTGGGGCCTGGTGCCAAAATCAACATTTTAGACTCGTTCTTGTCTAGTGTGACCATTAATGGGACTAAGGGTCTTATGACCAATCATATTATGCTCAGTTCCATGAATAATGGTGATATGACCATATCACAATTTGAATTATGATAAATGTTATGACCAATTATTTCATGATCAATGTTATAAATAATCTAAATGATCCTTTCTACTGGAAGCACAAGGCCTCAAATTTGAGGGAAGGGATTAAGTCGATTATGTCAGTCCCAGTGCATAATTCGCATTTATTTAATCGACCCTGAAAGGATGAAAGGCAAAGTCGACCCCAGTGAAATTTGAACTCAGAACATAGCAGCAGACAAAATACTGCTAAGCATTTCATCCGGCATGCTAACGATTCTACCAGCTTGCCGCCTTATCAATGTTATAAATAATGAATCCTTAATGGTGTTATAGTGGAAGCACATGACCTAGTGGTTAGAGCAGCTGACTTGCAATCGAAGGATTGCAGGTTCGAATCTCAGACTGGGTGATGTGTGTGTTTATGAGCGAAACACCTAAGCTCCACGTGGCTCCAACAGAAGGTAATGGCGAACTTCTGCTGACTCTTTCGCCACTACTTTCTCTCACTCTTTCTTCCTGCATCTAGCAGCTCACCTGTCACAGACCAGCGTCCTATCCAAGTGGAAAACCTATATGCCAAAGAAACTGGAAAACCAGCCCCTATGAGCCAGGCATGGCTTGAGAAGGAACAAAAACAACAACAACAATGGTGTTATAACCAATAGTACTATGACAAATGAGACTGTAAACAATAGTGGTACAACTGATGACATTAATATAAATGATATGACCAATCATAGCACCATGACTCTTTTACTTTTTTACTTGTTTCAGTCATATGACTGTGGCCATGCTGGAGCACCGCCTTTTGTCGAGCAAATCGATCCCTGGACTTATCCTTCGTAAGCCTAGTACTTATTCTATCGGTCTCTTTTGCCGAACCACTAAGTTACGGGGGCGTAAACACACCAGCATCGGTTGTCAAGCGATGTTATGGGGGGGACAAACACAGATACACAAACACATACACACACACATACATACATATATATACATATATACAATGGGCTTCTTTCAGTTTCCGCCTACCAAATCCACTCACAACGCTTTGGTCGGCCTGAGGCTATAGAAGACACTTGCCCAAGGTGCCACGCTGTAGGACTGAACCCAGAACCATGTGGTTCGTAAGCAAGCTACTTACCACACAGCCACTCCTACACCATGAATCAAGGTATGACTAATTATAGTGCGACGCATGAAAATATGACTAAAGGTGAAATGACAAATGTTAGTGCCATTTGTCAATCTGACCGATGACTGTATGACCTATAGTGGTATGATCAATGACGATACTGTATTGGACCTCTAATCTGGCTTCCAGAAATTCAAGAATACAGCACAATATCATGCAATATAATATGCCCTATATTGAGTAAACAGACCCTGTTTCTAAAGCTGGTTAATTTGCATATAGTGTGTAAAAATGATTTTGTTCTTTACTTTTTTTTAATGGATTGACAAAGATTAAGCATTCTATGCATTACAAGTGTATTAATTTTTACCTTTATCAGTTAAATAACATCATGTTTACTTTCTTCATTTAATTTTCATCCTATAGACATTATACTGTATACATGGTACTGTATAATATTTTAAGAATTTTGAATGGATTAATATCAAACAGCTACTGCTTTAGAAATGTGTCAATTTGAATTTGCTAAATATTATTCAATTTTTTTTTTCTTTTCATAGTTTATTTTATATCATAAGTATGTACTTAGGTTCTCTCCAGAAAACCTGAGAATCCAAAAATCCATTCCACTTCCAATCCCAAACTTCCGTGATATACAGCAACCAGTGATTATATGATAAATGATATGACTAATAAAATTAATAGTGTTAGTGTATGTGTAAGATGTGAGGGATTATGATGATCAGTTAAATTTCATGAAGCTATAAATCATTTGCTATTTTTCGGAATAAAAAAAAAATCTCCATAATAGTAGGCGCAGGCATGACTGTGTGGTAAGAAGCTTGTTTCCCAACCACATGGTTCCTGGTTCAGTTCCATTGTGTGTTACCTTGGGCAAGTGTCTTCTACTATAGCCTCAGGCCAAAGCCTTGTGAGTGGATTTTATAAAACAGAACTTGAAAAAGCTCTTCGCGTGTGTGTGTATATATATATATATATATATATATATATATGTGTGTCTGTATGTGTGTGTGTGTGTGTAATGGAATAGTTAGAAGCATTGTATGGACTATATTGTATAAAATTCGTGAGTAAGGCCAGAACAATGCAAAATAAATCCAAGGCAAAGCACAAGAAAACAGGCATATGAATTAATGGTGACTTACCCTGCATTCAATATTTCAGGGTTATGACCCCCTCTTCAGGAATTAGCGATTGTTGCAGATGTGTGTGAGTATGTGGGAAGTAGACATGCACTGAAGGTTGTTGATATAGTAACCAGCTAGCTTCGGCTTCCGTTGGTGTATTAATATGGCTCTAGAGATTCTAAGGATGCCTCTGTTTTGCTGTGTTACTCTGATGTGCACTGTGAACTCAAGTGTCTGGCATTTTTGTAGATGTTTCTTCATGGAAGTGTCTGTCTGCATGTGTTCTTTTATGTGTATGTGCTGTTTTCTTGTTGTGCTTCCTGTGTAGAATGCACCACATTTGCCGTTGCTGACCTTGTATACAACATAGGTCTTCTGGCACATTTTTGGGTCCTTCATGGGGCAATTTGGTCATGGGCACTCCTTGATGTTTTGAAAGGTTTTGTGAAAGAGTTATTTGAAAGCTGTTACATACTAATTTAATTAACAGGGATGTTATCTTGAGGTTTGGTGACATCAAGTCTCCTGAGATCTCAAAATTTTTCATAGATTCTTGCAGAATATAGGATAACTCTTTCCTTCAGGTCAACAATGTGAATCTCAATTCCTATATCTTTCAATCTCTTAGATAATAATTTTGGGTATTGTGCCAAGTGCACAAATTACTACAGGAGTAACTGTAAGCTAGGTCTTCCACAGTCCCTTTGGCTTCCTAGCTGAATCCTGATATTTCTCAATTTTTTTCCCATTTCTTTGATGTCCACTCATTTATCATATGGTATTGTAAGGTCTATGATCTTACACTGTTTATTTTGTTGTCCCCTGTAACCATACCTGGTCTTTTTTCTTCAATAGCATGGTCAGTCTTTATGCTGTAATTCTTATTTTCTATCATGTTCATACCACTTCCTTGCTATTTTGAAGCCACATGCTCAGCTAACATCACAATGCATTCTTTCACTTATCACAGCCTCTGATTCATGTTCATACCAGTTTCCTGTTATTTTGAAGCACACTCAGCTAATATCCCAATGTATTCTTTTTACCTACACAGTCATACCTATGCTTATACTCTTTTTGTGCTAGCTTACTGCATTCACTCAAGAGATGATTAATACTTTCATTTCCTTTCATGCAGATTCTACATTTGCTCTATGGCTGAGTTTTGTAGATCTTTACCTTTATCAGATTCATCTGATGCTTGTTCATGAGCAACTATAATTTGCACTTTGGTCTCTCATTTCTGATTTCTCTCTGCCGGTCATCTTCAGTTTGTTATATAGATTGGTCATGAAATTCCATTTCTTTCCATCTGCTTGCTCTGTTGTTCGTCCAACTATTCTAGAATTATTTACAATATTTACAATTGATGGATACTTTTTCAGTAATATTTTGAACATCTCTAGCTGCCAGTAGTATTTTTTTCTGTTCTAGTCTCAAGGTCCAAAATTTTTGGAGAGGGGTACAGTCAATTAGATCGACCCCAGTACACAACTGGTGATTACATTCTTGATTAAAACTATTCAGATAAACCTTCATTTTTATATCCTTTCTGGTGACACACAATTACTTTCTGAACATCCTATTATAATTATTATTGTCAAATGGAAGGCACCAAACTGGCAGAATCATTAGCATGCTGGGCAAAATGCTTAGTGGCATTTCGTCTGTCCCAATGTTGTGGGTTCAAATTCTGTCAGTATCACCTTTGCCTTTCATCCTTTCAGGATTGATAAAATAAGTACTAGTTGAATATTGGGGTGTATCTAATCGACTTACCCCTCCCTTGAAATTTCTGGCTTTGTGTCAAAATTTGAAATCATCATCATCATCATCATCATCATCATTATTATTATTATTATTATTATTATTAGTACTATTATTATTATTATCATCAACATATAATTATTATTATTATTATTATTATTATTATTACAGGCAGGCTTTCCACCTGGTGTTGTTAATATCCTACCGGGTTATGGACCCACAGCTGGGGCAGCAATAAGCACACACCCTGAGATTAACAAGGTAGCATTCACTGGTTCAACAGAGGTATGTCCATTATTTCTAAAACATTAAATTGAACTAAAGTATTTTCCATTAATTCCAATAATATTTTTTATTGATAGCCTATCGATACTTTATAATAATGACAGTAGAAATTTTCTCGATTCCTTTGCAGGATGAGCACATAGTTAAGTGTGGGCTAACATAGCCTTTTGCCCATATTTACTATATACTTAAGCAGTCTTATCCTGACTTAATATAATATTAACTCTTAAGATGGTAACTTGGCAGAATCATTTGCATGGTAAACAAAATGCTTAGCAACATTTCTTTCAACACTTTACATTCTGAGTTCAAATTCTACCAAGGCTGACTTTGCCTTTCATCATTTCAAGCTCAGTAAGCTCTGGGGTTGATGTAATTGGCTAATACCGTCCCTCTAAATTGCTGGCTCTGTGCCAAAATTTGAAACCAACATATTACCTCTTCAGTGCCTTTTTAATTCAATGACCTCTCGATTTATTTTCTAGAACTGCTTCAATTTAGTGGGTGGGGATTAGTCAATTACATCACCCCAGAGCTTATCGACTTTGAAATGATGAAAGATAAAATCAACCTTGGTTGAACTTGAACTCGGAATGTAAAGTGGTGGAAGAAATGTTGCTAAGTGTTTTGTTCACCATGCTGATGATTCTGCTGTAAGAGTTAGTATTATATTAAGTTGGACAAGATTGCTTAGTGTACATTGTAAACATGGGCAAAAGGCTATGTTAGCTCACACTTAACTATGCGTTCATCCTGCAAAAGGTAACCCTGAGAAAATTTCTAATATTGCAAAACTTTTAAATACTTTTGAAACTTCCTTTCAGGTGGGTCAAATAGTTATGCAAGTTGCTGGTGCTTCCAACTTGAAGCGTTGTTCTCTGGAACTTGGTGGCAAAAGTCCATGCGTTATTTTTGCCGATGCTGACCGTAAGTTCACAGTTTGGATATTTACAAAAACACATAGAAAATATAGAAAACATAAAACAAATACACTTACTTTACCAATCATCAGTCAGTTAATATCCAAAGCTGTTTTAGTTACAGAAACAATGGACTTTTGTTTTTTTTTTCATATCAAATATCCAATACTGTAGTCTGTCAAAAATAGTTGTTCTAAATCTCATGTGACATGACAACTGTTGCTGTTTACCCTTGGATTAATCAAGATTGAGCCATGACTTTCTTGTCAATTTGAGACTCACAAGGATTACAATAGCCAGTGTACCCTTTCTTATACAAGATGGTAAGGTTTGATTTTGGGGGAGATTTGTGCACTTGAAGTATCCATATAGAAGCTCTGTGATTAGGTTGAGTCAAAATTGGTTTAGAATTATTAATTATAATTAATAGTTCTAAACCACTGTGTAACATGATTTTTGTCATTGGGTAGCAACTGTTATTTCCTATTTGCTTACTCTTAGAAAGTATGCAAAATGATTAATATTTAGTTCACACTTTGCATTTATTACATTTATTCAAGCCCTTAAGAATTCCTCTCAGTACATGTCTGTGATGTTCCCCTACTACTCCTGCTCATGATCAGAGAGGCACATATTGTCAGCCTCTAAGGGACATGCTCAAGTGGTTAAGGTCAAGTAACTGACAAGCATATCTGTGATATTGAATAGAATGTTTGCTATAACAATATTTCTGCTTCATCTACTTGACATTGACTCTGTCTGAAATGTAATGGAAAATAGGTCAGTTTCAAAACATTGATGTTGTGGTCAGAAAAGCAAAGTTTGAAGGGAATAGTAGTAATTTCTTTTGATTTCTAGATAGAAGCAAATAGGAAATAACACTTACTGGCCAAAGACAAGAAGAAAATTAAAATTTTGTTATACAGTGTAGACGTAGGAGTAGCTGTGTGGTAAGTAGCTTGCTAATGAACCACATGGTTCCAGGTTCAGTCCCATTGCGTGGCACCTTGAGCAAGTGTCTTTCACCATAGCCTTGTGAGTGGAAATTGTTGGCAGAAACTGAAAGAAGTCCGTCGTGTATATGTAAATATATATGTATATATACATGTGTGTGTGTGTGTGTGTGTGTGTGTGTATATGTTTGTGTGTCTGTGTTTGTCCCCCCCCCCAACATTGCTTGACAACTGATGCTGGTGTGTTTATGTCCCCGTAACTTAGTGGTTCGGCAAAAGAGACTGATAGAATAAGTACTAGGCTTACAAAGAATAAGTCCTAGGGTCGATTTGTTCGACTAAAGATGGTGCTCCAGCATGGCCACAGTCAAATGACTGAAACAAGTAAAAGAGTAAAGAGTAATGTTATTATTTAGTTAGAGCATTTTACATTATGAGTTCAACACTTTACTGAAGTCAATTTTGCTTATCATCCTTTCAGGGCTGTTAAAATTGAGTACTGGGGTTTACTTACTTAACTACTCACCTCACCCAAATTGCAGGTCATTTGGCAAAAGTTGAACATTCATACAATGTCTTTGATGGGTGAGTCCACCACCATCACCATCACCATCATCATCATCATCATCATCATCATCGGGTGAGAGAGCAGTGATACTGGAGTAAAATATACAAAGCCCAGTATATCCATCATGATTATCTGTCTGATAAGGGTACACCAAGCACATGCATTACAACCATGTGCGCACGACATGGTGATCTCATATCAAGATAAAAAGTGCTTGACTTTGCAAGAGAGTCCCAGTTAGAATTTTCTTCAGGTCGAGTAACCCATCCTGCTCAAAAAGTCCCTGGATAAGGATTGTTTAAGGATGTTGAACGAAAGACCCATGTTTCCAGAGGTGAATTATTCAAACCCCAAAGAATCTCTCTCAACACGTGGCTATGATGCTCCCCCACTACTTCTGCTCATGATCAGATACAAATATCGTCAGTCACAAAGATTAAGGTCAAACAACTGACAAGCAAATCTGTGGTATTGAGCAGAATGTTTGCTGTAGCCCATCTTTTATACCAAGACAAAACAATGTACATGATAACACTTCCAATCAGTTAAGATCAGAAGCCATGAGAGCCAATGCCTGGTACCGCATCGTCATCGGTGGCGGCAGCAGCGTCATTAAATGGGTGATGAATTGGCAAAATCAGTAGAGCATATATATATATATATATATATATGTAAAGTTTTAATGTTCTTCATCTTTCAGTTGATTCTGCAGTAGCAACTGCTCATGAAGCTGCTATGATCTGTATGGGTCAGTGTTGCTTTGCTGGGTCTCGCACATTTGTCCAGGATTCTATTTATGATGAGTTTGTTGCCAAGAGTGTTGAACTGGCCAAAAAGCGGTATGTAGGGGATCCTTTTGATAGCCAGACCATAAATGGACCACAAGTAAGTATCTCTCCTGTTATTGCAGTATATTCATGTATCTGTCTGTAGGTCTGTCTATTTATCTATTGGTTTTCTGTCTGTCTATCTATCAATTTTTTGATCTGTCTCAGTTTGTCTGTCTGTGTCTCCTTTTTTCTATCCCTTCACCTGTTCAACCAGCCAGCCAGCCAGCCAAGCTTTTATTCATTCTAATATGGGTTGGGTGCCATGTACCTGGTAATATATTGCCACTCACCTACAAGGGGTGTTCATTACGGATTTCCCCTGACCCATTGTCAGTTATTGCAAGAAATGGAACTTGTACAGGTATATTCATACATGTCTCTACATGTCATATTGTAAATTGCAACTTTCCACTAGAATTCGTTTGTCTTTCATAGTTGCTGAAGTGGACTAAGGTGTTATAATGGAGGCAGTCAAATGCAGATCAGTGATCAGGTTCTTATACTTGAAAGATTGTACACCAAAAGAGAATTTTGATGCGATGAAAGAAGTTTATGGTGATGATGAGCCATCATACGACATAGTCAAGCACTGGCATCACCAGTTCAAATGTGGTCGGACATCGATGGAAACTGCTCCTATTCCTGGATGACCACATTCCACCATTGACGATGACACCATCCTTAACCCTTTCGTTACTATATTTCTGACCAAAATACACCCCTCATGAGTTTCAATTAAATTCTAAAATAATCATGAATCTAGGCTTGTTTCATTAAATAACTGTAACTTTTTTACTTATCAACATATTAATGTGATATTTGGAACATAATTAAAGAAAGGGTTCTTAATCAATTCTATTGCATAACTTTTATCTCAAAGTGACTTTAATTACAGGTAAATTGAGCAAAAGGTAAAAATATTAAAATTTTGTTTAAACATCACCATAGAAAATGAATCATCAGCTAATATTCAAATGGGTATGCAACAAAATTTTGATAAAGAAGAATTGTGCACATCACTATATCATCAGTTGAATTTAATGCACAACAGGTGTACCATAAAGGTGGAATAAACTGAAATATTGGAATCCACCGTAAGTTTGACAGAACTAAAGAAATCGGTCAAAAAATAATATATGGCCCTGGTTATGGTATGGAAGTGATAAATTCCAGACCACATCGTTCCCTAGGCCATGCTGACTAACATTATTTTCCCTGTATAAAAACTAAATCCACGCAGTACCCAGTATTTGCTTCACAAATTTTCCGAAATTTGAACCCCCATTTTGTGTTTGTTTACGTTCTGCGTAAGTTTGTTTCCGCATTGATCGCTTCAAACAATAACTTCCAGACCACATCATACCCTAAGCCATGCTGACTAACATTAGTTTCCCTGTATAAAAACTAAATCTACAACAGTACCCAGTATTTGTTTCACAAATTTTCCAATTCGGAATCAATGCTTGATAACATGAAACTCCTATCTATTTTCAAAGTTGAAGAAAAATCGATGCCGAAAAAAATGTGGAGAAAAATCTCCCAAAATTCACGGAATAAAAATTACATGTCGATCTTTGTACAAAACTGTAGATTAACTGTTTACGAAGCATAATCACGTGTTTTCACGAATGTACTAAAGAGATTTGCTCTGATATTCTCATTTAAATATGAATAGGTAAATTCGGGCAGGTTTGGGCGGTTTGGTCACATTAACCAAAATTTTTTTCGGGTGGCTTTGGGCGGTTTGGTAATGAAAGGGTTAAAGTGGAAGCTGCCATTTTGGGGGATCACCACATAACTATTCAGCATTTATCCCAAGAAGTGAAGATAAGTGTAGGATCCATGGAAAAAAATCATTCACAACCATTTGCACATGCAGAAGTTGTCTGCATGATGGATTCCCAAAATGCTCACACCTTTTCAGAAGCAAGAACAAATTAATTGCTCCCAGGCTCTTTTGGCAATGTGTCAAGATAACAAGGACATTTTCAGCAGACATATCACACAGGATGAAACATGGGTGAATCACTATGATCCTGAGACTAAAGTCCAGTTGAAGCAATGGAAGCATAATAACTTACCCCTTCCAAAGAAGGCTATGTCCAACCCTCAGCAGCCAAGATGATGCTCACAGTCTTTTGGGACAAGTGTGGAGTACTGATAATGGATTTTCTGGCAAAGGGCACCACAGTTAACGGGGGCACACCCCTCTTAAGTTTTAAGTCATCTCACCTGTGAGAATTCACATCCTTAAATCAAACTGAGCTCTTTCTCTCCATATATTCTTCAATCTTCCAAATTTCCTCTTGTCTGAGAACATACAGCATTGTTTCATCCAGCACTCTCTGTCCATATACAGCACAAATACTCTGTGTTTTACGCAGTGTAAAGTTACTCATTCAACAGATTATACTCCTCTCATTTCTCTGGGTTTTCTATAGATCTTCTACATTCAAGGTATGTGTTATCACCTCAGTTTAGCATCACACCTCTAACATATACTTCATGCTGTCTCACCTTCACTCAAAGAGATAAACTACTTCTTACTAACACAGCTAATAGCTCCTTAAAATTCAAACATTTTGTACCTTTTCTTACTCTAGTAACTGCATTTCCATGTAACCAGCCCTGCATTTAGGTGGATACCTAGTTAGCAGAAAATAGTCACTACATTTGATCAGTTTATGGACTACAGTGCCTCTTATAATCAACTACTCCTATATAATATGACTAGCAGTATCGCCCGGCGTTGCTCGGGTTTGTAAGGGAAATAACTATAAAGCATTTTTAGAGATTATAGCCAAAAAATAGCAAAAAAATGCATTAAAAATGGAAAAAAAATGATGGTAAATTATTTTTAAAATCGTTGACTCATCGTAGACATTTTTAGAGAGTTACTTCCCTTAGCGAAAAAGATGCATTAAAATGGAAAAAAATTATGGTAAATTATTTTTAAAATCGTAGAAGGGCTCGATATGAATCACGACTATAAAATACCTGGTTTTGGTTAAACTGCACCGCAAAATGTGGGAGTAGTTAGGAATCTAAATCGTAGGAGACAGACACACAACCTTACTTTTATATATAAAGATATTTAGACTCCAGGAAGCCTGCTGTATATGCATGTATGTGTATCTTTGTGTCTGTCACTCCCCACCCACAGACTGACAACCTGAGTTGGTTTGTTGACATTGCTATAAATTAGCGACTCGACATAGAAGTTCACTCTGTTATTGTAGATGCTGCTGCTGTTGTTTATAAGTTTACCTCTTCTTCATCTTCTTTTTCTTCTTTTTCTTCTTCATCTTCATCTTCATCTTCATCTTCTTTTTCTTCATCTTCATCTTCATCTTTTTCTTCTTTTTCTTTATCTTCTTCTTTATCTTCTTTTTCTTTTTCTTCTTCTTTTTTCTTCTTTTTTTCTTCATCTTTTTTCTTCTTCATCTTTTTCTTCTTCTTTTTCTTCTTTTTCTTCTTCTGCATCTTCTTTTTCTTTTTCTTTTCTTCTTCTTCATCTTCTTCTTCTTTTTCTTCTTCTTCTCCTTCTTTTTCTTCTTCTTTTTTTTTCTTTTTCTTTTTCTTCTTTTTCTTCTTTTTTCATCATCTTCATCTTCTTCATCTTCTTCTTCATCTTCTTTTTCTTCTTTTTCTTCTTCTTTTTCTTCTTTCTTCTTCTTCTTCATCTTCTCTATCTATCTATCTGTCTATCTATCTATCTCAGATCGATGCAATACAGCTGTCTAAGATCATTGATTTGGTGAAGAGTGGGGAATCAGAAGGTGCCAGAATGATGTGTGGAGGAAAACAGAAAGGGGACAAAGGATATTTTATGGAACCAACTGTCTTTGCTGATGTCAAAGACAACATGAGAATTGCCAAAGAAGAGGTAAGTATCTGGGTAAAGAATGTTTGAGTAATTATTGTTCAGTCTCAGGTTAACCCCAGTCAAACAGACTTGGGATCAAAGACATTTCAGTAATGAACATCACATTCTAAAATTATTTCAGACCATGTTACCTAATGTGTCTTTTACTTTCTTAAGACAGATTTGGCTGCTATTTCTTGCAACCAAATTTCATTGACTTATTGAAATTTTGAGTGTCTCTCTAGTCTTCTAGCATTGGATACAGTTTATAATGGTGGTGGTAGTAGTGGTGGTGGTGGTGGTGGTGGCAGCAATGGCTGTAATGCTGGCAGCAGCAGTAGTCATCGTCATCATGGTGCTGGCCATGGTGGGAGTGGTGGTGGTGGTGGCAGCAATGGCTGTAATGCTGGCAGCAGCAGTAGTCATCGTCATCATGGTGCTGGCCATGGTGGGAGTGGTGGTGGTGGTGGCAGCAGCAGCGGCAACTAAGTGGTTTTCAGCTTCATCAGCCTCATCATCATCATCACCACCACCATTATTTTCAAATGTGGAAAATCAAGATTAGATTCTTTAGAATAATCCAAGGTGAAAAACTGGAAGAGTCATTGGACAATGCTTTGCAGTATATTTTCTAGTTCCTTGTATGTTGGGTTCAAATCCTGCCGAAGTCAACTTTGATTTTCAATATTTCAAAGTTGATTAAATAAAGTACTTGTCTAGGGTGATAAACTGACAGCATTTTTAGAGCATGAGACAAAATTTGTATGATATCTGATTTTAAACTTTGGCCAAGCTAGGGCTTATATCATACTACCATGGGGCTGCTGCAATTGCTTATGAAATTTGCAATAAATAGAAGATTGTAATCTTGTTACTTGAGTTGGGTGGTGGTAGTAGGGTGATAGTGATGATGATGATGATAAGAAAGGATAACCAAAGATGGTAGAGTGATGATGGCAATGGTGATAAATGGCATTAATTGTGGTAATGGTGGTGGTGGTGGTGGTGCCTATAGTGGTCATGATGATGAAAAGGTGGAGGATACTGAAGATGATGGTGGCAGTGAGGATGACAACACAGTAGTAGCAGTGATGGTGGTGATGATGATAATGATGATGATCATCATCATCATCCATCCATCCTTCACAAAATCAATTCTGTTTTTTATCTTTTTCCATCCTTCCAGATATTTGGTCCAGTACAACAAATTATGAAGTTCCATGATATGGATGAAGTTATAGAGCGTGCCAATAATACTCATTACGGATTAGCAGCTGCCATCTTTACAAAAGATATTGACAGAATTATGACCTTCACAAATGCTATACAAGCTGGAACTGTGTGGTAAGGAACTGTTACTATTTTATTAACCATTCTAATCAAAGTGAAGAACAATGACTCCGATGTTTTCTTAAATTTTTGGTGTTGCTTTTTTTCTTATTCTTGTTAGTCTTAGACCAAATTATACCATATTTTATGGCATATAAGATACACATGGTCATGTCAAAGTATCGGTCAATCTCTGAAAGGTTTACAGTTGAGCCTATGGTAGTGATAACCTCCAGCATTCTTGGTCCCTGGACCATATCCCTGCTCACTGCTATCACGGTGGAGATGGCTATCCACAAGTGCAAGCCCCATAAATCAGAGTGGCTGTTCCAGCACATCTCCCTCGGCATCCTCCAGGGCAATGCTTTTTTCCATTTTGCCTGCTGGGATCATGAGGCAGTCTGAATTACAAGAAATTGAGAGAATGTAACAATATTGTAGCTTACTACTCACAGGAGGTCCTTATATAATTATATCACTTAAGTTCCTGACTCTACTACTACTACTTGTGTGGAAGTCTGTGGGTGATAAATTATAAATAAAAAAATTTTTTAATTCCAAAAACTTGTCACCAAAAAAAATCACTCCAGATCCTATATGTGAAGTTGGGCCTTCTATAAGATATAATACACTGAAAACTTTTTTTCTTTATATGCACTGCTGAAATTACAGTGCTTTTAATATGCCTATGTCTTTTATGTCATCAAATACAATAATTCCATTTGCTTTTAGGATGCTTTATAAAAATATTGATATCAAATTTCAGCACAAGTCCAGCAAATTGGGGGAAGGGCTGAGTTTTCAACTGGTACTTATTTTATTGACCCTGTAAGTATGAAAAGCTGACCTCAGTGGAACTTGAATGCAGAACATAAAGCCAGATGATATGTCACTAAGCATTTTTCCTGATGTACTAATGTCTCTGTCAGCTCACCACCTTTATATGCTTTATAGAAATATTTATTTCTTTATTGCCCACAGGGGGCTAAACATAGAGGGGACAAACAAGGACAGACAAAGGAATTGAGTCAATTACATCGACCCCAGTATGTAACTGGTACTTATTTTATCTACCCTGAAAGGATGAAAGGAAAAGTTAACCTTGGCGGAAATTGAACTCAGAACGTAACAGCAGATGAAATACCACCAAGCATTTCACCCAGCGTGCTAAAGTTTCTGCCAGCTCATCACCTTACTGTATAGAAATATTAAATCAACTTGGATGGTATTTTGTTTCATGAATAGAAAGACAGAAAACAGCAAAATTAATCTTGCCAGGATTTGAACTCGGAATGTAGTAGGCTGTAATTTAATACTTTAGTTATTTTGGCTGTTTCTCGGTTCATGCAGATCCTGTGTGCATCGGTGGGTATAAAGTATGAGTAGATATATCGCGTCATTTGACCTATGACATCATATGTGGTAGTCAGCTAGTCAGGCAGACATATGCATACACAGAGTTATTTGTTTATCTCAACTATCAAGGTAATTCCATAGAATGAAATTACAATATTGATGAAAATTAATGCTACAGAATTTGCTGGGTCTGTAAAATTAAATTTGGCTATGTTATTGATTAAGTATTGGTGAGTACATTGGCCAAAATCAGCTGATTCTATAAAAGGAATCTTGTAGAGATTCTGTAGAAGTAATTTTGGTGAAATATTAAGTATTGGCGATTTCATAGAATGCATCTTAGTGATTCTATGAAATGAAATCTGGCTCTTGTGCATTATCTCAGTGTTGTGTGTTATATCTGTTTCCAAGTAAAAAAAATGGAATATTTCTTTTTCTTTACCTAATGTGTTGCATTTTCTCCTGTTTTAGGGTAAACACCTATTGCTGCGTAGCATGTCAGGCTCCATTTGGTGGCTTTAAGATGTCTGGAATTGGCAGAGAATTGTAAGTATAAATTGTATACTGAGATTAGTGACAGAAGCATAGGCATAATTATGCCTACTTGAAAACCCTATTCTTTGAGACAAAATATCAGCCCAAGTAAAAATGAATGAACCCACAGAGCTCTTTTGATATAGTAATGGGAGCTTCTGATAGTGCAGATATCTGTGATCTTATAAATTCAAGACATCCTAAGAAGGAAATTCACTTCAACTGTCTTTGGCCTATATAGGGATACTGCTTTAAAGATCATATTAGCTATATGCCTGACTCTGGTCCCACTAAAAGGAAATGCCACCCAAAGGTCTTTTGGTTTACACACTCTTAGCCTTTCTCATATTGAAAGATAAGCATTTTCCTCCCACACATAAATATGGAAAACTATTCAATAGATGTCCTCTGAACATTTCTTTTAGCTATATACCTAACATAAAACTAATATTAGCTCATAGTTCCAAACCAAACACAGAAGTAGGATACTTATACTATACTAGTTGAATAGCACCATGTGGAAATACGTCTTAGCAATATAAGGACATTTCTGATTCTTTGACTAAACAACCAAAGGTACAACTTTAAGATTCAAAAAAGGCAAAATATTATGATGTTAAGCACATAGGATTGTTGAAGAAAAATGCAGCATTATATGAAATCAATTGGAGGATGTTTGAGAAATTCAGACTGTAGGAGGTGTAAGCTCTGCTTAGCAGAAAAGCAGAAGATACTAAAGAATTCCCTTTCCTGAAGATCTTTTTGACCTCCCAAAATAGACTTTTTATGTTCTGCATTTTTGAGTATAAATGTTTTAATGAATTGATCAAGTCCTTCCTTGCAGCAAAGCCTGGCATTGGTTTCTTGTGAGTTTTATTCTCACACTACAACTCCATTTTTAGGCTTTCCATTTTTCTTTTCTATGTTTTTTTCATATTTCATTTTTTCCACCCAAACACTAGCTCCCTTTTGTTTCTGTTTCCCTACCCACTTTCGCTACCTCTTTTCATCTCTCTTCCTACCCCTATCCCTCTCTCCCTGTCACTTTCTCCATCCTTTCCCTCAATCTCATATCTCATACATGTGTGTATACATCATTTCTAGAGGCAATATATTGATTTCATATGATTGTCAGTCTTACAAAGGGACATAACTCTAGAAGCCTTTGCATTTTGTTACCATTTTATCCTCTAAGAATATCGTCATTTTTTAATTTTTTTTATTTTTGAAATTTTTTTGTTCCAGTCTGGTTGAAGCCTAGAAGTTCATTTTTAACATTACCCTTCAGCCTGACTGGAAGTTAAGTTTTGCGCCTTAGGAGCAAATGACACCTTGTTATACATTTCTGTTTAATCATGTCTCATAACTTTAATTTTGCTTTCTGCTTAGGAAAACAGGATTTCACATGTAAATAACTTTGCTTGAGTGGGCATTGTTCTTAATTTATTATACTGTAGCAAAATGAATAATTGTTTGAAAAACACCCTTGCACAATGTAGGTGATGCGTTAGGCAAAACATGTAAGGTGGTGTCAATGAATGAAAACAAAGAGAAAAGATATTGTATCACCTCACATAGATTGTTTAATGATCCTATAATATTTCGGGGGAAATTACCCTTTGCAAATAAAATATGGGAAAATAATCAGAATTTAGGGAAATTTGTTGTTATCAATACTTTTTACCACATCACAGAAGCTCTGTGTCAGCAATAATGACAATGGTAAACCCTGAAGAATTTGTTGATGTCAATAAGTTTGGTTGTCAAGAGAAACCCTTCATTGGAATCCAGTGTTTATGTTATGGATAGTAAAAGTGAGAACGGAGCATATAGGTTATTTGGTAAGAAGAAAAATTAGATAAAGAGGTAATCACAGTGCTTAAGAAATGAAGTGGGGTAGGGATTAAGTACTGGAAGAGAGGTGGTGAGAGGCTGTTCAAACAGCGGCAATAGTAGAGGTGAGCAAAGTGTAGTGTGGGTTATATAGTTAGACACAGATAAAACCTGAGATACATCACTTCAACTTCCTTGGCCATTCCCCCCATCTCTTCGCTGTCCATGGAGTTCACTAACATCCACTAACTTGGACCAAGGCAACCCACTAATTTAGGGAATAATGGTTTATTGTCTTCCTGAAAATTTGTAATCTCTGCAGAATGACTACTCACCTCCAAATCCCCTAATTCCATCCCTCACTTTATCACCATGATGTTGGTGATGGTGACGTTAGTGTTGGTAATGGTGACAATGACATTATAAGAGGAGGCAGCTAGAATGGTATCTGTGAAATTTTGGGAGCAAGGAGTAGGAAAAGGGCTAGAATGATGTTATGGGGCATTTAGGCTGCAGAGTGAGATAATGGTGAGAATGGTGTTGGACCGATAGTGATAGCTATTAAAAGAATGGCTAATGCATTAGTAAAGGTATTATTGATAAGATGGTAATGGTATTTGGATGACACTAATGCCACCTATGATGTATGTATTCACACATGCTTACATACACACATATACATGCAAGCACAAATATAGTCACATATACACAGATATATATATATATTGTGGAGGCGCATGGCTTAGTGGTTAGGGTGTCAGCATTATGATCGTAAGATTGTGGTTTTGATTCCTGGACTGGGTGACACGTTATGTTCTTGAGCAAAACACTTCATTTCACGTTGCTACAGTCCACTCAGCTGGCAAAAATGAGTAACGCTGCGATGGACTGGCATTCCGTTAAGCTGGGGGGAACACATACACCATAGAAACCTGGAAACCGGGCCCATGAGCCTGGCTAGGCTTTAAAATGGTGCATTTATAATTTATTATATATGTATATATATTTATATATATACACACACACACACACACATATAGGTAATTGTGGAGGGAACCAGGAAGGCGTAGGATGAAGTGGTGAGAAAGGATCTTCAGATACTGGACTTCACTGAGGAGATGACAAGTAACCAAGACTTGTGGTGATTTGCTGTCCTTGAGAAGACACATCAAGCTAAGTAAAACTGTGGCCATCCATTTATACAGGAATGTCTTTATGCCATGACCCCTCTCTCTCTCTTTCTCTCCCTGTTGAAAGGTCTTTGTTTTGCAGGTATGGTACCATGTAAAATGCACTTGTGCTGGTGTCACATGAATTGCACTCATGTCAGTCCAACATAAAATGCACTTTTGCTGGTGCCATGTAAAATGCACCCAGTACACTCTATAAAGTAGTTGATATTAGGAAAGACATCCAGCTGTAAAACATTGCCAAAACAGACAACTGGAGCCTAGACAGCTTCTGTCAAACCATCCAACCCATGCCAGCATGGAAAACAAACATTTAATGATGATGATGATTATGTTGTTGTTGTAAGTTTTTTTTATTTTGTAATTTTCAGAGGAGAAGAAGGTCTTCGTGAGTACACAGAGGTGAAGAATGTAAGTACCTGGGTTCTGTCTATATATAAAATACCAGTTTATTAGGCAAAGAGATATCATGTGACAGGTTTACATCAGCTGAAGAGATGATGGCAGTGCAGTGACAGAAACAATAGAGTACAAGACGAAAATGTGCATAAAATTATCAGTATATATAAATGTGCTTTTACACTGCTATAAGTGGTTTAACTCTTATTTCTAGCAATATAAATACTTGTGGTACATAGTTACAATTAGTGATGACCATGACCCCACGGTTTATGCCTATATGGTTTATATTGCACCCAGCTGCCCACATTAATTTTTTACTATACAATTTGGCATTTTGCTAAAATCAGCCACATGACAAATATATGATACTGACAGAGAGAATTAGCTGTTCCTTGGAAGCAATGGAGACACACTGCTGATGAGTCCTGTTAGGATGAAACTGTGAAGTTCAGTGTTCTAGCCTTGCTTCAAACATGGGGCAGTTATCTACCCTGTTAGTATATATAAATGTGCCTTTATGCAGCTATAAGTGATTTGACTCTTACTTCTAGCAAAATATGTACTTATAGTTCATACAGTCACAATTAGTGACAACTAAATTTTGCCTATATGGTTTACATTGCACCCAGCTACCCACATTAATTTCATACTATGTGTGTGTGTGTGTGTTGTGTGTGTGTGTGTGCAAGAGAGAGAGGGAGAGAAAGGTGTGTGACTTAGTGGTTAGGGTATTCTGCTGATAATCATGAGGTCATGAGTCCAATTCCTGGCAACACATTGTGTCCTTGAGTAAGACTTTATTTCACATTGCTTCAATTCACTTAGCTGGCAAAAATGAGTAGTATCCTTATTTTAAAGGACCAGCTTTGTCACACTGTGTCATGCTAAATCTCCCAGAGAATTATTGGGTCATTCCATAAATAATGTGAGTTTTTTTTATACTTCTCTTATTTTCCAAAATTAAAATAAACGAAGTTCTTTTTTAAAATATACTCTCCTTCATTTTCTATAAATGCTCTTCCACCTATCTGGTAGACTTTCAAGGCCCTGCTTACAAAATTCACTTGTCCATGATGAAAAATACTCCTCCAGTACTGTTCTGACCTCGTCTACAGAATTCATATTTTTTCCATCCAAATGATTTTGAAGACTGTGGAATAAATGAGAATCAGATGGGGCAATGTCTGGCAAATGTGGTGGGTGGGGCTTTGTTTCCTATTCAAACTGTTCCAGTCTTTGGAATGTAATCCTTGCTGTATGCAGCTGAGCATTATCCTGATGGAAGAACACCTTTCATCTTTGAAAGTGGGCCACTTTTGGTAAGCAGAACTGGTGATGTGGGATTTCAAAGATGGTCGTTTTTTCTTCTAATGCTGACTTAAGTCACGCCAGCTGTTTACAGTAGATTTCCTTTGTTATCATTTGGTTTGGGTTTAAAAGTTCAAAGTGGACTAAACTTTCTATATCCTATCAAACAGATAACAATACTTTATGTGGGTAAAGACTTTCTTTACCCTGGGGTGCTGGTGTTTCTCCTTTCCCTACCCACTGTCTTCAGCACTTGACATTTTCATAGAGAACTCATTTCTCATCACCAGTCACTATTCAGTCCAAAAAAGGTTCATTCGTGAAATGCGACAGCAAAGAAGAGCACACATTTACTCTCTGCATATGTTTAGACTTGGAAAGCTTGTGAGGAACCCAGTAACCCAATTTGCTGACTTTTCCAATGGCACACAGGTGTCAATGAATGATTGAATGAACAAATCCAAGCTTTTCTGCTAGTTCCTCAACAGTTACGATGGGATTTTGTTCCATCAGGGCTTGAGTACATCCTCATCAAGCTCTACAAATCTTCCAGAATGAGTCTCATCTTCTAGGCTGTAGTTTCCGGCTTGGAATTTCTTGAACTACCATTGACACTGGCTTATGCTTATTGTCCAATCCCCATATACTGCATAACTATTCCTCGCATTTTCCGTTGCATTGTTTCCTTTATTGAACTCATAAAGCAAAATATGCCAGATATGTTCTTTTGTCACTTCCATTATAGCTTTGAATAGATAACTGTTAAAATCGAACTGCACTCTTCATAACATCCACTAGGAATAAGTAAAGGTAAAATTACTACCTGCTTTTATAGCAAGTTGATGCAGATACTTTATCCCATCCTCCTCCGACTTTTAGTACTGGTGCTCCAGCATAGCTACGGTCAAATGACTGAAACAAGTAAAGGAGTATATATATATATATATATATATATATATATATGTGTCGGTGGCACATAAAATCACCCACTACACTCTCGGAGTGGTTGGCGTTAGGAAGGGCATCCAGCTGTAGAAACACTGCCAGATCTGACTGGCCTGGTGCAGCCTTCGGGCTGCCCAGACACCAGTTGAACCGTCCAACCCATGCTAGCATGGAAAGCGGATGTTAAATGATGATGATGATGATGAATTGGAAAAAACTACATTATTTATGAGATGACTCAATACATTACAGGTACATGTATCTGTGGAATGCTCAGGCACTTGCACATTAATTTCATGAGCAGGCTGTTCTGTTGATTGGATCAACTCAACTGGAACCTGTGTCATCGTAACTGATTGAGTGCCAGTTATATATATATATATATATATATATATATATATATATGTGTCGGTGGCACATAAAATCACCCACTACACTCTCGGAGTGGTTGGCGTTAGGAAGGGCATCCAGCTGTAGAAACACTGCCAGATCTGACTGGCCTGGTGCAGCCTTCGGGCTGCCCAGACACCAGTTGAACCGTCCAACCCATGCTAGCATGGAAAGCGGATGTTAAATGATGATGATGATGATGAATTGGAAAAAACTACATTATTTATGAGATGACTCAATACATTACAGGTACATGTATCTGTGGAATGCTCAGGCACTTGCACATTAATTTCATGAGCAGGCTGTTCTGTTGATTGGATCAACTCAACTGGAACCTGTGTCATCGTAACTGATTGAGTGCCAGTTATATATATATATATATATTAGACGACATATGAAGGCTTGGCAATCTCTCGTTGAACAACCACACAGATGGTTTGTTTATAATGATCAAATGTTTGTGTGCAAATAAGCTCACTCCCTCCATCAAATTGGCATTACCTGTACAGGTGCACAGTGTGCCACATGTCAGATGACGAAATGATTGCAGAGCAAGCAACATGAAATGAAGTGCTTTGTTCAAGAACACAACACAATGTAATGCCTGGTCTGGGAATTGAACCCACGATCTCACAATCATGAGTGTAACACCCTAACCACTAAACCATGCACCTTCATGATATAAATATATATATATATAGTGTGTGTGGAAACAAAACTTAGAAAAAAACCAAATGAAATTTGAAAATATTTTTTTGCACATGGAGGAGTCAACATATAGCAAACTTCTCTCAACACACTTCCCATAATAGAGATTGTACTCAATGTGTCCACCATTATGTTCTATCACCAGTTGGATACACTATCGAAAAGCTCCACAGGTCTTTATAATAAAATGTCCTGACAATTTGGCCCATTTTTCCTTCAAAACCTGCTTGAGGTATTCAGTGCTAGAATGAGAAGCTCTTTTGGTAGACTGCTCTAAAGTGCTCCAAGCAAAATAGTCCAGCGGATTCAAATCTGGGTTGGAGGAGGGCCAGATATCAGAGGGCCAAAAATCAGAAAAATTGTCCTTACAAAATCTTTAGACTTTCTTAGCTGTATGAGCAGGTGCTCCATCCCAAGTCAACACATAATTACCTTCAGGCTAATTAGCCTTAAGGCAAGGCAGGACATGATATCTTAAGACTCTGTAATAGATATCAGCACCAATTCTCTCACTAGATTTGGAAAAAAAAAATGAAGGGGCATTTTTTGCCCTCTGATGCCACAACTCTCAAAACTATCACCTGAGCAGGATGCTTTGTTCTGAAGATGCCCTTGACTGAGACTGTAATTCAGAAATACACCAATCATCCATAACGAAGATTTCCTCATTAAAAAATATTTTCACTGTGGGTCCAGATCTCTAGAGGAAGGACAACACTTTTCTTCCTCTTTCAAACCTCCTGACTTTTATTGAATTGGTCAGGGGGTGTCTTGATGTTTGCACAAAAGGTTACAAGCCTAAATCACAGTGAACAACATTTCTTACTGTCTTGGCATCAACTTTCATGTCAGTTGCCAGCTTCCACATGGATGTGCCTGGGTCCTTCGAAATTTTAGATTTGAGGGCCTTCAGGAATGCTGAATCGCATTTTTTTATTGGTTCCTTCAGTGCCTTGCTTCCTCTGAATGCCTCTGATGTTATCCAAACGATTCTTAACATTGTAAACTGTGATTAATGACACATGAACCAACTCAGAAATTCGCTTGGTGTTCATTCCTTTTCAGAGCAAATCAGCAATGCACTGTCTTTTATTTCTTGAGATGACATAGTTGGACTTATACCTGAAAAAGCCAAAGTAAATTGTTACTATGAGACCTAATTCTGAAGATAAGATAAGATAAAATGTTTGTTATAATTGACCATGCAACATAAAAAACATAAGGTGTGCTAAAAATTCCAAGTTTTACTTCCCCTCCCTGTATACAGACACACACATACATATATACATTTATGTGTGTCTGTTCAGATGTATGTATATATATATATATATATATATACACATACATATGCATGTATAGATTTATTTATATATATACACACACACACACACACATATATATGTACACATCACATATATGAGAGAGACAAGTTATTTGGACATAGTATGCATATAAAAACATTTGAACTGAGCTAAAGATATTTTTACTTTTTCTACTTTCTTTTCCAGGTTATAATCAAAGTACCTCAAAAAAACTCATAAAAACATCACTTTGCCTTGCTCAGGGGCTTAATGCCTTCAGCTTAAGCCCTTGGCCCAACTGGTTTCGAGTAGTATCGGAGAGGATTGGGCAAAACTACATGGACTCCGACTGAAGAAGCAATTGGCAGTGAATAATCCGTGCATCTTGTTTTGTCCCGTTTGCCATTGTTGTACTGTTGTCTTTTTCCTGTTTGTTATGTTTTGACGATTTCCGTTTTTCAGGGTTGATAAAATAAGTACCAATCAAGCATTCGGGTCTACTTTACCCCATTCCCCAGAATAAATGACCTTGTGCCAAAATTTGAAATCAATATACATATATAAATATACTTATATAAATATACATATATAAATCAATATAAATATATACATACATTATATATTGTGAAATTTGATTTAGTATTACCAAATTGAATTTTTCCCTGTAAGTTTGGAATAATATTCCCTAATATTATATATATATATATATTTCAATATGTGACCACATGTGTATCGTTGGCGATTTTCTTTCTCCATCTTCCCTTCCTTGGACCTTTCCTTTTTCTATGTTTCTGACAAAGAGCTCTGCTCAAAACGTTAAATCCTCCTTCTTTCTTTCCTTTCCTGGGCGTCCAATAACACTATACTTGTTCCATGTTCTCACGTTGTTGTATTTTCTCTTTGTTCATGTTTGGATTAACCATACATATACGGACACTGTGAACAAGAATGTATTCAGTACTATATACAGAAAGTAATTTAGTATATTCAACAGAAGTTGAAAATTTCTCAATGTACACTATAGTTAAAGGTGACAAGCTGGCCGAATCATTAGCATACCAGTCAAAATGTTAAAGCATCATTTCGTCTGTCCTTACATTCTGAGTTCAAATTCTGCAGAGTTGACTTTGCCTTTCATTCTTTCAGGGTCAATAAAATAAGTACCAGTCAAGTATTGGGGTCGATGTAATCGACTTTACCCCATCCCCCAGAATGACTGACCTTGTGTTAAAATTTGAAATCAATATATACTTCTGCTACCTTTGTTTGTTAACCAAAAGCGTCGAAACATTATAATATAATGAAATAAAATTTTTGTATACAGTGCTCAGGTGTAATGATTTCTGAATGTTCCAATAAATATATTAATACACTGGTACAAAAAAGCACACACACATTAAGTCATAATTTACATATTTTCAATAATCAGATACACAAATCGTCAAATAATTTCCAATTTTGAGCGTTAGATATAAAAATTAAGAGTTATGTCCCTTCCTTACAATGTACTTGCTTTTATATTTTTCCATGAATACAAAATGTAGTTTCCATTTGTTTTGTCTTTTGTTTTTTTCATGTTATGTTTTTTTTTTGTTTTTTTTTTACAAAAAGTATGTTATACTTTTTCATAGCATTCTTTTCGAAAAATTTCCATTTCCTACATTATATATTTGATTCTTTCTCAGATCAACCAATTCGTATATTTTCCCAAACCAGTGCATCCTCAAAACTATTGTCTCTCATTGCTCTGATGACTAACAAGATGAAATAGCAAATATCTTTTATACAGGAATCCTTCCCTTTACAGAAGTAATACATTCCTGAAAATCTGGCTGTAACACGAAATTCCGTAATGCGAAATTGATTTTTGTAATATCAAATGAGATTGCATTCCCATGGACATTTACGGGGGGAAAAAAGCACAAGAAAACAACACAGGCAACATCTTTATACATGAAACACCTTTACATATGAAAATAACAATTTCTAAATATACATTATACAATATAGATATATAAAAACACAAAACGATTTCAAGAGGAATATGTTAGAGCATTAATATGAATAACAGGAGAAATATGGCAGCTATTTCTAGTAGAGACTCTTTCATTGGCTTGTTGGTGGTATGCTGTCTTATGGTCTGGTGTTTTGAGCTAAATAGCATGGTGTCATATAATTCACTACTGTGAGCCACGGTAGTTTTATAACAAAGTTAAAGAATCACTATAAGAGAAGTGAGTGTCAAGAATCTTGGTTACTGACATAGTGTTATGCCAGTTATAGGAAACAAACTACGGATATGTTGATTGCTTCTCTGTCATCTTATAGTTTAGCTCAGAAATTCTCATATAGAGGTGGGGCCTGAGAGGATTGAAACAAGAACAAACAAATTGCCATGTTTGACCCTTTTGGTACAAAGCCCACAGAGACCACACCTTGATTCTTGCTTTAAAATACTTAAGCCCTTCTCTCCCAATGGAGCATAGGCCATTGATAACTTACCTCACTGATCTTGACTCAGTACTGCCTTTTCTGCTCCCCTCCAGTTGGGTCCCTGCTTTTTCAGCTCTGCCTCAACATCATGCCTCCAAATGTTTTTAGAGTATCATATGTTTCTTTGAGGAAAGGCCTTTCTTTCTCAGGCCTTGTTGGTTTTGAATTGTTATTGATTATTCTGTAACTTTAATTTTTTTTTTCTAAGTAGGGGTGTTGGCTCTACACACCCATTTTTACCCTGGAAAGAGGTGATCCATATTAATTTGGCCTCTATCTTTTTGATCTGACCAACATAGAAAGCCCTGCTATAAGTTTGTATTTTGCTGTCATAGCTCTTGGCGTCAGTGAGGCACACAAGCCACCATACTGCAAAAAGGACTGGACCTTGTGGTGGCTGTTTTGAATTGATCTGAATTAAAGTCTTCCCTCAAAATTTCATGCTAATTTATGCTCTTAAAACTATCTTAATAATGACAAAGCTGTTAAAATTATTTCTTCATAGTTTTCAAAATTGAAACAAAGGCTCTATATTTCAATGGATATCTGGTAACAAAAGGGTCGATAAAATCAATAGAATTAAGATGGTTTTAAACTATTTAATCTTGTCCAGCAGCATGACAAAAGGTAGCGGGGTGTGGTGATTTCTATTAACATTTCGTTGGGTTGGACCGGGTATTTCTCAATTTAAGACAACATTGGTTTAGTCAGTTCAACATGAATTTAAATAGCTAAACAAGGGAGAGAACTGTTTTCAACACTTCCATTTTTGTGAGTGTGAACTTAGCGTGTTTTTGCTTTGTCTAGCTCCAGGTCAGCTCAGATCCAGTCAACCTAAGATTAAAGACGTAGTGTTACTTTCATTAATTCTTAGGATTCCACTTATTTTCCCTTTTCACGCTCTTAGGGTGTACTTTGAAGGAGTTACAATCGCTATTTCTGGAGGCTGGTATGCATGAGCAACTGCTGGTCTTCCATAAACAACCTTGCCCAGATTTGTATCTTGGAGGGTAACTTTCTAGGTGCCATCCCATGGTGCTCTGCGGTTATTTGATTAAATAAAGATATCAACCAAATCCCCTTCCATAACACTCTGCTATCATAAAATAAAGGAAAGGATACATGAAATAATTCAGTCCTAGTTAGATACACTGCGCCTTAAAAGAAAAACGAAAATGGTCATGGCAGGAATGTTTTTTTTTATAACATTCATCGTTAACCCTTTCATTACCAACCCGGCTAAAACCGGCTCTGGCTCTGTAGTACAAATGCCTTGTTTCCATAAGTTTTGAATTAAAATCTTCCACCAAACCTTAGTCACAATTTATGTTCCTAACACTAGCTGAGTGATAACTAAATTATTTTACTAAATTCTTTGTTATATTTAAAGTAATTGAAAAAAACACAGAACATCTCAAAATAAATACAGTAACGAAAGGGACAAGGTTGACATAAAGTGAAATGACATCAGCATCATCACAACCAGCATCTGCTGGATTAAGGCTGATATGAACTAAGAAATGCCAATGTGGAAACCTCTTCAAAGTTATTCAAACTGTTAGAAGAAGCAGTCAAATCTTGAAATCTCACCCAGCCAATTTTGAAAAGGAAGAACTTTAGCTATACTGTGGGAGAGCTGACTTAAGAATCCCCCACAAGTGCCACTGCATGCTGGAGTGCAGAGGATGTCCCTCTAAGAAATACAAGCATGGTTATGTCTCTGAGGGATTTGTATATTGCATTGAGTCATTTCACTAACTACTAGTATATCATAGTCCTGCTATACCAAGACTCACCAGAGAATACATGACAGTGGCTAGAGTCATTTGACTAGCTACTAACTGTATGTTGCATGTTCACCTGAGGGTATACAACAATTGTCCCTGGATGCTGGAGTACATAGTTTATTATAAACTCTGGTTGGAGAGATTTATAATCAAAAATGCTCCACAACAGTTTCATATTTCTGGAGGTATCTAAGATCAAATTCTCTGAAATATCCTTTATTCAAGACAGTAAGGAGTGATTTGAGCATGGTTTGGAAATAATTTTTTAAGCAGGTCCAGCAACAAAGTAGAAATCCCCTTATTGGCTGGCATACTAATTGTTTTTGCTGTTTAGCCCCCCACCAAAGATGTTTCATCTGCAACTATCCCATCTTTTATGTAAACCAAGGACTAAATTGTTCAATGTATGCTCCTGTTGGCCAGATATTGTTAACCAACAGGAAAGACATTTTTTTATGATGCTGTAAAGAACATTTTGACACTGTCTACAATCGAAGGCAGTGTAGTTGTCTGTATTCCTCAAAGACCATACCTACCTTATTTGTCCTGTGAACTATGCTTCAAAGAATCTAAGACTCTGTCAAACAACTTTGCTCAGACAAAGCTCCTAGGGGAGGCTGGCATTCCTCTAGAATTCACAAGTTTAGGGGTAAACTCAGAGACTCCTAGAGTTATTTAAATTTGTTTAGAAGGCTGGTCATGTTACCTGGTACTCAAGGACCATTTTATAAAATACCTCAGAATGATGGCAGAAAAGTTGTCTATGGCAACTCACATGGCATCTCTCTGCCTGTCTATCTGCCATTCTCTCTCTCTCTCTCTCTCTCAGTATTACTGACAAAATCCTTCACCACATTATCTTCAACAGAATAATCATGCATTTCATAAATCACATCTACAATGAATAGTAATGTGATTTTTGATGCTACTGATATGATATTTTCTCTTTGTCAGTTGCTGAGGAAATTTCTGAATTTTACATTGTGTTTGTCAATCTGACCAAGGCTTTCAACATTACAAACACTACTAGATAAGGTTTTGTCCTGGCTCATGTTCTCATTGGTCTCTTTTCCTTGATAATGATCCAACATGCCAATCGTGATCTCAGAAAAAGTGTTAAATTCAATCCTTGCACAACTAATGATCTTTTAATCACTAATGTTTGAAAGCTAAATCGTTGGCCTGAACCAGTTTAATTTGCAATCTTTTTTGCAGATGATGCTGCAACTGTTGCAGCATTAATCAAAGAAGCCCAAGAATTCCCCATCATTTTTTTTTGCGCACAAATAAAGCCTTTGAGTTAACCATGAGCATAACCTGCACCCACCCTCGAAATAATGCACAAGTCAAAGCCTACTCCTAATCAGATAACAACCATGAAGCAAATACAACCTACTGACACATTCTTAGATACATCTACCATAATTCATGGCAGCAACCTGAAATATTTGAAATCCTTTAAGTACTTTGGAAACACATTAAACTGATGAGCTTCTCTATGTGATGAGATTGTCAACCAAATTTCTAAGGGAACAGAATCTTTTGGAAAACTGTTATAGTCTTTAAAATTATATAAGAATATCCCACAAAATTAAAATCAGTGCTAATTCTGTCATTGTGTTGACCCATCTCCTACATTGGTCAGAATCATAGACCCTTATATCAGACCTACATTAATCAACTTGAAGTTTTCACAAATGTTGTCTTGATTTGATCTGAAGTTACACTTTGCAGAATAAGGTCCTTAATCCTGATCTGTTCGCTAAATGTGGTACTGAGGAACATTGAATTATTTCTGATTCAGTCACTGTATAAGCACTTCATGACGGTGCACAGAACATGGACAGGCCATGACTGCATGTTCAAGGTTAAGCTTATATATAATATTCTTTTACATGTCTCAGTCATTTGATTGTGGCCAAGCTGGAGCAGCGCCTTAAACAGTTTTAGTCAAAGAAATTGACCCTAGGGCTTATTTCTTGTAAGCCTAGTACTTATTCTATTGGTCTCCTTTTTGACGAATTGCTAAGTTACAAGGATATAAACACACCACCAACGGTTGGGAACAAACACACACACATAAATATACATACATATATAATATATATATATATATATATATATATACAATGGGTTTCTTTCAGTTTCCATCTACCAAATCCACTCACAAGACTTTGGTCGACCTGAGGCTATAGAGGAAGACACTTGCCCAAGATGCCATGCAATAGGACTGAACCCAGAACTATGTGGTTGGGAAGCAAGCTTTATATCACACAGCTGTACCTGTGCCTACATTATAAATATATATATAGAAACAAATTAAATAGAAAGATACAATTGACAAACCAATAATTTATTTATAATGTAACATAATATACTATGAATATAATATGATATAATATAACATAAAAGAATCATAAAAAAATCAAAATAGCCAACAAATTGTTTCGCCTTAGTTGGGAAAACAAACCTACTAGAAAGGTATCTAGCAAACCCATCAATTTCAATATTTCATAAGCAACAATAGGAAATTAGATGCTATAACCAGTAGGAATATTAGTTTAGATAATAAAGGTAGTGAGGCGACTGGGCAGATTATGCCACTCTCTAATAAGAAAAATACTGGTAATATGGACATACGTAATAATCAAGTCATGATTTTGGGAGGTGTTGAAAGAGCAGGTAGATTCCACCCTTACATACGTAAGAGGTCTGATAATAGGGATTTGATCTGGTATAATATTCCCTTCAACTGTGCCATATCCACAAACATATATAAGAAATTTATGGCAATTTTAGAAAAAAGTTTCTCTGCTTCCTGTAGCTATAACAGAATTTTTTCCCGTAAGACAGAATCTCGTATTCTACCCTCCCCAATATGAGTACCATCATAGCAAGGTTAAATAGAAAGAATATAAAATCGGCAAGAGGTGTTAATAATATTACTGTCAACACTAGCTTAAACCCCTACAATGAGAATAATATTAATAGTAATGTAAGAATTAGAAACAGCAGTATTAACACATCTAATATATAGAATATAGACTGTAACTCTGAGGTTTATACTAGCACAGAGATTACTGACACAACACTTGTTGATGCTGAGATGAATTTGAATCATACTACAGTTGAAGGAAATATAAATAATAATAGAAATAAAAATAAGACATATGATAGTAGTAGTAGGATTAATAATAATAATGATGATGATTGGAATATCAATATTAATAGTAGTAATTCTCTTGGTTGCAATTGTAGAGTTAAATCTCACAGTCCATTAGACCGATGTCTAATCCAAAACAATTTATAAATGTACAATCATAACTTAGGCTGCTAACTTTATATATATAGGATGTTCGATATATATGAAAAAACGTATCAATATCCATTTTTCATCTTTTAGATTTAAACATAAAGCCAATTGTACATCCTTATCTAGCAATATTTGGTAACTAAAGGAAAGCAGGATTGAATTTAGCCTTAAATGGGATATAATTTGGAAAGTGCAGCTTTATAGAGATATTCGATATGGGTGTGAGCTGTGCTCTATGGAAACTTATGAGATTTTTAAGTATAGGAATAATAACAACCTGATTAATAATAGATTAGACCTAAGGGTATCATGCATACATAGTGTCACCCATACATTTAAGTATTTTTGAAATTAGCAATTATAAATGCCATACTTGAACTTTGATGGTGGAAATTAATTTTCATGTTGTATCTATTGTAAACTTACCCTCTAGTATTATACATAATAAAATTATGGGATATGGTGAATTAAATTGCATTGCATATGTCATAAGCTATATGTTATGGTATGTGGTGTGCTATATGTAATTACTATCCCATGAAAACACCTGCCTAGTTAGTTTGACTTCATCATATTTTTGGTGATTAAACTATTTGTTCCTTTCTATGATGTTCTACCCTTCTGATCATATTATGTATATTTGTAATGGCTTTTATGTAAGTAAGTCTCCTAATTATATACCCACTAGAAACTATAACATCAGCAGAAGTGAGATCATTAAATAACTTGCAAAACAAAGAAAAAGACCCTTCAACTGAGTGAGACTATTGTAGAGAAGGATTGGCTTTATGGCAAGTTTTAAGAACAGTGATTCTCAACCAGGGTCCACATGGCCTTTGGGGATCCATATAAGATTTTCTCATTAAAATTTATGAGCAATAAACTGGTTATTACTTCTACAATACACAAAATATTTTAACAATTTCTTTTATACAATTCCTAATAATATTTAATTATAAAAATATGGAATTCTTTTTATATTCCTTGAATGGCTATGGAAGTCCAGTAGAATAAAATAGGAATCAAAGGAGTCCATAAGCCAAAAATGGTTGAGAAACACTGGTTCAGAGGTTAAAATTATGATCAAGGAACAGGCACAGATGGTGATGAGACGTTAGAGCATAACCCCAAGAAACAAGCTGGTGATTATAAGAGAGAATGCAGACAAAGAATTGGGAAATGTGGGTGAATAAGTTCAGTAGAGTGTAAGAGGAATGTGACAGATGGTTAGAGATGAAGTCTGGAGGTGAATGTAGTTAAGGGAGCAAGGTGGAGAAGGTGAAACTAAAAGGAGTAGCTTAGGAAGGAGGAGCACTAAGGTAGTGTGGAGAATAGAAGTATAATAAATCTGTAGGTCGGTCAGAAAAGAGGGAAATGATGTGGGGATGGTGAGAGAGAGAGATGCACAGTGACAGAGATGGATGTTGGTGGGGGGGTGCTATCGAGTGCTGGGGACAAAGGTGGATCTATGTTCTGTTGAAGTTCTATGTTCTGTTGAAGTTGATATACAACAGTGATGAGAATGATGTTAGATAAGTGGGGTTATTAATGAAGAGGTACATCAGTCCTACTATAAAGCTCAGAGGATAGAGAGGGAGAGAGATAACTGAAGGTATTGAGAAGGGTGATCAATGGAAAATAGAGTGGGAAGGGATGATATTGAGAATAAGGGATGAACTTTAAAGGAAATGGTTTCAAGAAGAGGAGGAGGTAACTGGTAGCACAAAGAAGGGATGAAATATGTGCAGACTTTGCTCTCATATTGACTACATAAACTTAATAGTGCTGTGGTTGTAAGAGTGGAGAGATGAGTGTTAGGAAGATGAGAGGTGAAGTAAGCTTGAAGGGGACAAATTGGATGCAGGGGCAGGGCCCAGTGAATGTACAGTAGTACACATACTGCTTTTAGAAATTTTTGTTGCAACAAATGCATCTTCTTAAATATAGTGATTTGCATATGATTCTGGTCTCTTGTCATCATCTCCACATGGCACAACTTCCTGAGGCTGACCTTTACTACTTCATCTCATCACTTCCTGGTCTCCTTCTTTCACAACTTCTATCTACTTTGAGTGATCAGTACAGCTGTTCTCATCGATATGGTTTGCATGTTCATACCAGTGCAGTCTTCTCTCTAGCACATTACATTTGATTCCCCTTACATCCAGTTTTTCTCTCAACACAATTGCATTTTGTTTTACATGCACAGTGGTATCACTCATCCAATAGAACATGCTAGCTTCATTTCTTTCTGGTCTTTGCATGTCATCTGCATTCAGGCCCCACATATCACAACCATGTAGCACTGTTGTTCATACTCAAATATCATACAATCTGTCTTTCACTCTGAGAAAGTGAGAGAGAGACCTTTTGTTCTCAACAGAGGTAATAGCTCTCTAAATTCTCCCCATTTGTTCTTATTCCAGAAACCTTTCTTTCAGAATATTCTCCTCTTGAGCATTCAAGAAAATTTATTTGTTGTGTTTACTTAATGTTTATTACTTCTCTATATAAAGTTTACTTTATACTTCCTGAAATTTCATTGTATTTCTTGTGCATCTATAAATTACACTGAGTGCACCATATGAAACTTCTATGTATACTTTTCTCATATACTGAGCAGGGCTTTTTCCGGAAAGGAGTAGAGTCCTGTTTGTTTTCCTAATTACTAGAACTTTGGACTTGCCCTCTGATTCTAGTTTTTACTTCTACATCAGAAATTTGTTTTCTATCTACTTCACAGTTTGCTCTAAGAACTCAGTCATTTGCAATGTAAAACCAGTTCCCAAGAACAACTGGTTTTAAAATCTTCTGTTATGGACAGGGGTACTGTGATGAATAGCTGGAGACTGAAAACCTAACCCTAGTGAACTCTTATTTGTATACTAAATTCATTTCTAAACTTGCTAATTCTTACTGCTTGTAAGGTTGACACAAGTCATTTGTCTACCTCAGGAGCCATCAGATCACAGGTGAAGGACCCTGTTGAAGGCTTACTCCAGTTCAATGAATGCAAGTACAGTGATTCACTGTGTGTGTGTGTGTGTGTGTGTGTGCGTGTATGTGTATGTGTGTGTGTGTGTGTATGTGTGTGCGTGCACGTGTATGTGTGTGTGTGTGCATGCATGCAAAGTTAAGGTGCTTACCACCTATGATATATCACTTATTTTTGTATCTACACTTACATACACACACATATATAAACATATATAAATATGCACAACTTCATCTGATTTATGAAAGCCATCTTTTCCTTTTAAACCTATTTCCTCACCTGAAAAAAGCTTTTTTCATTAACAAATAATTAATTTCTAATACATCTCATGACAAAATACCTTTTGTGTTTAATATGAGTAATACTATCAGTATGTATTTGTTTGTATTCGTAAATATATGTCTATACATATATGAATGCCTGTGTAGATGTTTTTGTACAGATAAGTACTTACACATATACACATGTAAATACATACACAATATATATATATATATATATATACACACATATGGAAAAATATTAATATTTGTGCTCTAATCAATACTTACATCTTATAAGTAGTTAGTTCCAAATTTTTCCCATTTGCTCATCTTTTTACTGGGTATTTGCCAAACAATTTCACTAAATCATTTTCCATGTCTTTTCCAGCCTTTATTTCAACATCTTTTAACCTAAGATCTTACAAATTTTTGGTGGGAATGTCACAGTTAATCTTTTGTGGATAAACTCATCCAGGTTGTAAATAACTGATAGCCATTGTCAGAAGTATATTTTTTTCCAAATTATTTAGTGTATAAGAATTTTTTCAAAGATTTTAATTACTTCAAACTCATTAATGGTATTCTAGAGATTAGTGGAGTGGGAGAGCAGCTGAATATTAAAGTAGGACAAATAGCAATACTTTAAAAAAAAATAAAAGTCATTTATTTAAATTACTGTATACAATGGTTGCAAGTAGAGCAGAAAACATGAAACCGGCCTAGAATAAACATACAGTTGCTTTGAATGAGATATAACCATAACATTATAATAACAACCAAGTAAAACACTCAAAACTTGTTGGGGCTGCTGTCGTTCCACTTGACTTCAACTGTGAGGTTGTATAAGCCGCTGTTGTATCCCTCTCATTTTCTTGACTCAGCTGTTGCCAGCTCCCTACGGTGTTGGGTAACACTCTGTTTCCTACCCTTTCAACTTGATGTAATTCTGCTATAGACTGTTGTACTTTAACATAAAATGAACACTGACAGATT
>NC_043008.1:31987356-32149856 GCF_006345805.1 Octopus sinensis
TTTACACCTTGCAGCTCTTAAGTACCGAATCTAATTACCTCGGGAGTTATGGGAAAATTAATTTATGTCTCACACTACATCCTGTTTAGCTTTAACATTAATTACCTTGTGATATGCTTTCTACAGTGATATGTGTAAACTACCATCAAAGAATAAATTGTTATATTTGATCTAACGAAAGAAACATGCCTTCAAATACATACGTTTGAAACCTTACACGCACACAACAAAATATTCTTTCTAAATCTTCATCAACATGAGTGGTGGAACGAATTTAGAGATCATGGAATACTATTCACGAGTATTATTTTGTTCATCAGTAACTGATGCTTTTCCGTAAAGATGATTGTTGTCATCTTGTATAAAATATATGTACGATTTTCATATTATAATAAATATATGTAGGTTCTATACATTATGAACACACAGTGTTTATATAAAATTTTGGGATGTCATTGTCCTCACTTCTGGTTTCCATTGCAATTTTCTTTCACTTTTTTACTATGTTAAACTGCATGTTAACTGCTTCTACTGCTTTTGCTTGTTATAACAACCAGATGTTACCGATTGATGTAACAGATGCAATGATGATTAGTATTATTAGCAAGTTAATTAAAATTTCATGCAACAATGCAATGTGCACCAAAAGAAATTTAACAGAAGGAAAAAGTAAGTTCTTGAGGATTCTAATTATCTATCATAATTCACCTTGTTAGGAACAGTGTATAGAGTCTGTAGTAGTCGTCTGTTTTCCAGCGGAAAAGGGTTGACAGTAACAATGACACTCACACAACTTTTGAGGAAATGCTTGTCAGATATCTGTATCTATAAAAGGCACGATGTGTGTGTGTGTACGTGATTGTAATTTATGTACGTCCACAAATTAGCACACATGTCGCTCCAATTTTAGGAGGACATTCGTCAATATCCTACCTGGGTTTTGTCAACTTATTTTCTTCCCGAGGCACCCGTGGATAGTGGTAAAAATCTATTTTCAGCCATAGCTTTTACCAATTTTGAAGGTCGCTAACATGAGTTAAGTCCCTTCTAGCCATAGCCAAGCGATAGTATGTGTGTGAGGGAGAGAGAGAAGTTGTGTGTTGATGTATGTGTGTGTGTGTGAGGGAGAGAGTGTTTCACAACGTCTAACAAAAAAGTAAAGAAAAAGTATGTGTAAGGAAGAGTGGGAGATAGTTTAACAGCGTCTAACAAAAAAAAACAAGGTAAAGAAAAGGGGAAGAGAGCAGAGGATTTGACAGCGTCTAAAAAAACCAAAAGGTAAAGACAAAGTGAGAGAGAGAGAGAGTAAGTCACAGTGTTCACAAAAAATAAAATGTAAAATGTTTTGTTTTTTCTTAAACACGAGATATAGTGTTTAAATTTAGGATGTTTTTGAAAGATATTATATTTTATAATCAGATTATATATACTTTCTCACACAACAATTACAATATATTTATTTTAAATCGTTCATCTTTTCCCCCCTCTCTCACACACACACATTACTTTGGGTGCGAAAGAGTTTTGTTTTTATTTTACGCCGAGTAAAAAGTGTTTTGTTGAGAATCCATTTATTTAACAACAAAGAAACAAAGAGGTAGGTAACAGTTTGTCAGTGAATTACACAATATAAATGGATACGATTTCCGAGGCTTCCATCACACCCCACTCCGTTTTACGGACCACAAAAAGGGTTTTGTAGCATATTAGGAGGCCAGAGTAGTTGATTCCACGCAAAAAAAAAAACGATTTTTTTCTTAATGAAAATCGTGCGAGTGTTGATCTACAAATTTACCAACATTTTTCCATTCATTTCTGTTTATGAACATGTATGCGTGCAAAAAACATATGCAATATATATAAACCAATTTCAACGGATTTCGTCCAAATTTGATTCGATATTACTTAGTTTGGTTTGAAATAAAACTTGATTAGCTTAATAATCGTAACTTAATCCCGGGCAAGGCCGGGTTATACAGCTAGTAGGTACTAGAAAGAGATAGATGCACGAAAACGAACTATTCGAAAATATACAGATTGAGTTTGAATTTATACATTTTCGGAAGCTGAAAGTAGATCAGGGGAACAAAAAACGTGAATGTGTATGTCTGTGTTGAACCAAATTTCCCCTAAGATGTTAAAGAAAAGAATAAAGCTTATCTAAGTTGAACGGAGTTTGGCAGATGACTCTTGTAAATTTCCAAGCTCAGATTCCGCTAACAAAGGGAAGAAGCTTTCTGAATAATATAGGATAAGTTTTCAATTCCTGGTTAAGAATCCAGGAACTAACCATTTGATTATCTTCAGACTAAAACACATGATGCATTGAAACCTTGCTGCAAGTAGTCATAGATCGCTGTCACAATATTTTGCTCAACCCACACACAGCAGTCATAATTGTTGACTTGAAGTGGACGGTTACCCAAACTACCAACGACGTTTTTGCGAGGACTGGAGACAAGCACAAACGGTTGCTTCTAACACCTGACCTAGAGTAGCTGGAGAGAGTTTCAGGATATTGATCTGAACAAACACAACAAAGAAGGTGATGACTTCCATCAATTTTGTGGAGAAATCACCTCAGTGATATTTATACTAACTAGTGGAACCTGTGAATATTTCACGGAATTAATGGTAAACCTATTGGGTTATTTCTGAAAACTTTATCCAGAAACCTGAAAGTGTAGCGTGTATTGTGTCTGTGTGGAAAGATAGATGCTCATTGAAAAGTGAAAGAAATTGGAATACAATGATTACTTTATGCACTTTATATATACTTTATATATACACTTTATGTGCTTTATGCACAATTTTATAGACTTTATACACACCGCTTATAAAACAAATATTCACTCTTATTTTTCCGTTTTCCCCATAAACTAAACAAAAAATATCCTGTACGTATGATACAACTTTTAGTTAAATTGCATATATCTTAATGCACATGCGTTAAGTGATAGGTAATATAAAAAAATCTAGTTAAATAAAATACACTTTTCACCATTCAATCACTACAACCACCATCATCTCTCCCCCCTATCTCTCCCTTCTCTCTGCCTTTCTTTAACCTCATCATCAGAACATCACCCCTCTGCTAAAATTATATTTTCAACTCTCCTCCTCTATATATCATCACCACCTTCAACAAACTTTTTAAAATTACATAATAGATATTACGTTCTCCCTACCTCACGTCATGGACGCTTCTCTCTTTCTCTCTCCGTCTTTTTCTTTCTTCCGCTTTCTGTCTCATTCTTCGCCTTATCCCCTTTTCCCTCTCCTTTTTCTTTCTTCCCTCTTTCCCTTCAATTAATCACGTGAAAGCATTACAATTACATTCCCCCTACTTTACATCATGGCTTCTCTCTCCCTCTTTTTCTCTCACCCTCTTTTCTTTCTCCCTCTTTTTCTCTAATCACGTGAAAGCGTTACCAATGGGCTAAATAACGGAATGACAAGTAAAATTATTATCAGACTGAATATGCTTCAGCAGGAATGTCAATACTCGGGGCTAAAGAATTTCGATCTATCCTATGTCTTGCTTGTTTACTTCATGCTCAAGCTTGATGGGGCTGGGGTCATCCCAGGTTATTGGTCCCAGAGACGTCATCATTTGCAGAACTGACCAGGCCTGCCAGTGCTCTCCATTGCTGGCGGTTCCATGCCAATCCTTCTGCATCCTTCAAGGTGATGTTGAGCCTCTGGAGATCTTTCTTAATCACGTCCAACCTCCCAAGAGGATTCTAACAGGTTCCCCATCAACAGTGGGGTCAGACCTCTTCGATTGTATCATCGATTATCTGATTACCTAAGTCTAAAAGCGAGTCTCCGGCACTACCTTCGGGAACTACCACCTTACTGACCTGGGGTATGTGGACGATTCCACCCTATTCAGCAACTTGATCGACCAGCTCAGGGACGCACTGACCATATACAGAGAAGAATCATCCTATGTCTGATTAATATAATCAAAGAAGATGCAAACCCCTAGCAGAGAGTCCAGCAAAATTCTCACATGGACTTTTGAACGTGCATCAAGCCATCACGAATGACCATCCTGGAACTAACAACATGTGTGAAAGCTGGATGAGCAAATATTACCATTTTGTTGGACACTAACCTCTTCACTTAAAACACGAGTTACTAATGAATCTATATAACAGAGTATATTATGTCTGAACAATGTTACATGATTTTTCTAAACAATTTTTATTCAATAGCGTCATTATTTTCTAAGTTCGCGCATTTGATAAGTGCCAGCATATGAAATTCTTGAATAACTCCATTACTATTGCTATATACACTACACACACACAGCTGATTATATCATCGTTGCCGCATAATTTTCTCAATAGAATAGTAGACTTTCGGAATAGCACATCCACATAACTTGGATTTTCTCCATTTTGATAGGGATTTTTCAAATTAGTTTCTCGCCACACCCTTGCAAATGATTGGGGAAAGCTTTTCATGACAAAAATGGTTCGGAAAATTTTTGAATCCCTCCACCTTACCGGACAATTTTGTTCAATATTTTTTTTGGCACCACGCACTTAAAAGCAATGGGGACATCCTCTTGGTAAAAAGAAAAAAAGAATTTTGAAAATTTGTGAATTTTATCGAACCCCACTCCCCCACTCAGTTCTGATTTTGACCTACTTTTCCTTTGCAGTATACATTTAATATCAACGGGAGAAACATTGAAGGTCAAAAAATTTAGAAATCGGCAATCTCCATTACAATCCTTACTTCCGTTATTTTCAAACAGAAACTGAAATTTAATTTTAAAATAATATTGAATTATCTCAAAACTTTTTTCATTAGCCTATCCCATATATACTAAAATTTTGGCTTGTTTTCGAATTTATTTCAACAACGGTTTTAAAATATGGACACATGTTTCCGGGTTCAGTCCCACTGCGTGGCACCTTGGGCATGTGTCTTCTACTATAGCTTCGGGCCGACCAAAGCCATGTGAGTGGATTTGGTAGACGGAAACTGAAAGAAGCCCATTGAATATATATTTATAAGTATATGTTTGTGTGTCTGTGTTTGTCCCCCAACATCAATTGACAACCGATGCTGGTGTGTTTACGTCCCCGTCACTTAGCGGTTCAGCAAGAGAGAGACCGATAGAATAAGTACTAGATTTACAAAGAATAAGTCCTGGCGTCGATTTGTTCGACTAAAGACGGTGCTCCAGCATGGCTGCAATCAAATGACTGCAACAAATAAAAGTAAAATTTCGAATCTGCAATTTGTTTCTGTTCATGATTTCAAAATAATTTTCATATGAAGAGGTGTGTGGTTTAGCTGTTGTTTCTTCACATCCCACGACTACCTGGTACCTTGTTTCTTTGTCACTCTGGCATGTATTGATGTTTTCCAGTATTTTTATCCCTATGAGCACATGTTATGGAATGATGATGCACTCAAAGGATGGATTCAAGCATGATGATGCGCTCAAAGGTGGTGGTCCATTGTTGGGATATAAGCAACAACAAACAAATTATTTAAATCTTTAACCTCAGTCCGTGTGTGTGTGTGTGTGTGTGTGTGTGTGCCCATGTGTGTGTGTGTATCCGTGTGTGTGTGTGTGTGTGTGTAAGAAAAACATATTTACTAACAGAAAAGTATGCTATTTAAATAAACTATTATTTACATGCCTTTTTAAAAGTCATTCAAAAGAGAGACGGAGAATGAGAGAGAAATGGGGAGAGAGGGAGAGTGAGAGAGAGGGGGAGTGAGAAAGATCAAGGAAGCGAGCGAGCGAAAGAGAGAGAGAGAGAGAGAGAGAGAGAGAGAGAGAGAGATCTTTTCTGTCGCAGTCACAGATTTTGAAATTTTAAAATCAAGTGAAAATTTTGAAATTTGGCATACTGATTTACTTCTTCATAATGAATCCAAATTTGTAATTCATTTATTCCAGAGAGATTTTAGAAAAATATTAGAGGTTTAAAGTTTGATCATTTTTACCCAATCAGAAAACAAGATTTCTATACGTGATAGGTGTGATAAAATGAAAGAAACATTAGAAGTTTTAAACAAAATGAGTGTTATGCGTGAGAGTTAATACAAACACAAAGAGAGAGTATGTCAAAGAGTATGGTAAATATATATAGAGAGATAGCTTGATGGTAATCGATAGAGAGTGAGAGAGTTGTCGATCTAGAAGTTAAGCTATTTCTTGTAGAAAATTATGTATTTTTATTATCATTCCATTTACGAACGACATTGTCTGCGGGACGCAGAATTCGAAAACCAAATTTTATCTTTCTCGAGAATGCACCGTTTCAGAGTTTTTGGGGGCAAAACACAGATCTCTTCTGTTTGGCTGCCAAGATTTCAAAAATCAAAGTTTATTGAAAATTTTAAAATTTGGTACAATTATGTAGTTTTCAAAGCTGAATTTTTTTTTTTCAAAATATGCAGAAAAATACGAAAATAATGATTCTGAAAAAAATTTCCAAAAATTTTTGTAAAATTTCAATTTAAAAAGAAAAAAATACCCCTCCCCTCCCCTCACAGTGTACGGCTACTTTTGACCTACAGATTTAAAAAATAATTTTTTGTAACTAAACACTTTCAAACTTCGGACACTGGTAAAATGTGTCATATAAAACATATTTTACTCTTAGCATTTTTGAGAAAAACTTATATTTACGAAGTAATTTCACATTAAAGTTGTCGTATTTCGGTAATTTCAACCAATCAATGATGTGTATTCAGCTGAATAAAATTATTGCCGTTGTTTGTCAACAACAACTATCGGCAGTGTATTTTTCGTTTGTCATTGTTATTTATGACATTGTTCGTGCGTTTGTACTGTTTTAAGGTTTTAGGGTTAGGGTTAGGGTTTTAAGGTTAAAGTTTTAGGGTTAGGGTTAGAGTTTTAGAGTTAGGGTTGTTATAAATAACAGTGACAAACGAAATATATACAGCCGGAAGTTCTTGTTGACAAACAATGGCAGTAATTTTATTCAGCTGAATACACGTCATTGATTGGTTGAAATTACCGAAATTCGATAACTTTAACGTGAAATAACTTCGTAAATATAAGTTTTTGTCAAAAATGCTAAGAGTAAAATATGCTTTATATAACACATTCTACCAGTCTCCGAATTTTGAAAGTGTTTAGTTACTAAAATTATTTTTTAAATCTGCAGGTCAAAAGGTAAAGATCCTGCTGCGGTTATTTCACACCTTTTCCACAAAAATTAAAGAAGTTATATGGGTTTAAAGTTTGATCATTTTCACCTAGTCAGGAAACAGGATTTGGAAGCTGTCATTTTGTGTGTGACTGCACCTTTTGTCAACATCCTAAAGAGCATTTGTAAACAAATGAATTACTCATGACATATAACCCCGCATAACTTATTTTATTTTTTGAAATTTTCAGAAAATTTTTGCGAATTTGTATTCTACACGCAGGCCTTGGCAAGACTTCCGCACGCCACACCCAAATATCCCCCTTTTCTTTCTTTTTCCTTCATTTTTTTTTTACACAAACCCCTATTTTCCCCTAAAGAGAATACGTTTTTGTAAAAAAAAAAAATGGCACAAATCGGCATTTTGAAATCTCCCCCCCCCCCCTCAATCTCCTCGTTTCTGACATTTTTCAGTTTTTTTTTTTTTTTCAAAATATGCAGAAAAATACGAAAATAATGATTCTGAAAAAAATTTCCAAAAATTTTTGTAAAATTTCAATTTAAAAAGAAAAAAATACCCCTCCCCTCCCCTCACAGTGTACGGCTACTTTTCCAAAAAAATTTTCTCTCAAAATATGCGGAAAAACACGGAGATTATGATTCCGAAAAAAATTTGCCAAAAATTTCAAAAAATTTTTGTAAAATTTCAATTTAAAAAGCCAAAAAAATCCCCTCCCCCTCCACTCGCAGTCTACGGCATAAACACGAAGTTTTGAAACCCTTTTCGCCTTTGCGCATGCGTTGACTGCGACGCTAAAAGTGAAAGTTTGGGAGTGGTGTAGTGATGGGTGGGCGAAATGGGGGAAATAGTTTACGGAAATTTTTTTTTAATTTTCGGTTTTAAAATGCGGACAGCTCAATTCTCTCTTCTTTTTTTTACAGAAATCCCCGTTCAAAATTTCAAAATTTTAATTTCGCCCTCTCCCCTCCAATTTCTTCATTTTTGACTCTTTCTTTTTTTCGATACGGTTTTAGGTTTAGGGTTTTAGGGTTAATGTTAGGGAAAAAAGTAAAAATTGAAGAAGTTGGGGGAAAAAGGGGTGGGAATTTCACAATGCCGATTTTTGGCAATTTTCCGGAGCCTCCATATCCGAAAACGGGGATTTTTGGCAAAAAGAAAAAAATTACAAAAATAAGCAAATTTGGGAGAAAATGGTGGGGGGACGGGCGGAAGACTTTCCTTTGTTTCTTGGCGATAACATTTCAGAGAAATTTCCCGCAGTAAAAACTCAGCTATACTCTGGGATCTTTTCGGTTTGACCGACAGTTTTTTAAAATAATTTCCACGTAGCTAAACACTTTTAAACTTCGTATACTGGTAGAATGTGTTTATAAAACATCTTTTTCTCTTGGCTTTATTGAGAAAATTCTATAGCTTGTAACATATTTGTTGTTGTTTTTTCTTCAATTTCTGCAATTTTAACCAATCAGTGACGTCTATTGAGGTGAAAACATTCTGTGCCGTATGAATATGTCCCTCGTTTAAGAAACAGATTGGGTTTATTTACATTTCTGAAGAAAAAAAGATACCCTTCCCCCCACCCCTAACCTTAACCCTAACTCTAACTCTAACCCTAAAACAGATTGAAATGCAATAGATCGATACTAGGGTCATAATTATGGGTGATAATTTCATATGACACTGCTAGAAAAAGCTGTCGTTCAAACCGAAAAGATCCATACTCTGGCAAAAAGTGAAAATAAAATGTTCATTTTATATATATATGTGTGTGTGTTTGTGTGTGTATGTATGTATATTTATATTTTGTCACACAGTATATATAACACCTGTTTTTACCGCGGGAAATTTCTCTGAAATTTTATCGCCAAGAAACAAATCCGACCAGTTTGGAATTTTTGTCGAAACTCATCCCCACCCCTACGAATAGCTTCCGCACCCCAACCCCCCAAATGCGATATAATCCGCGTCTATGAATCGTATGGAAAAAAAATTAACAAAAAAATTATGCGAAAAAGAGTTTGTGTGAGATTTGGCTCCTATTTCTAGCACGTGAATAGACTGCTTACCGGCTGCTTATTTAACGTACGGATGCGCCCAGTTTTGATTTCAAAGTATTTAAAAAACTTATTTGGAAATCAAAGAGAAAGTAACGACGCATTTTAAAACCGAAAATAAAATAACAAAATTTCCAAAAACTTTTCCCCCCGTGTCGCGCACCCATCAACGAAGTTTCACTTTTAGCATCGCTGTCAACGCATGCGCAATGGCGAAAAGGGTTTCAAAACTTCGTATTTATGCCGTAGACTGTGATGGGAGGGGAGGGGTAATGTTTTTTTTTTCTTTTTAAATTGGAATTTTACAAAATCTCTGCATTTTCCCGCATATTTTGAAAAAAGAAAATTTCTGAAAAATATTCAAAAATGAAGAAATTGGAGGGGAGGGAGAGAAATTGAAATTTTAAAATGCCGAGTTTTGCCAATTTTTTTGGTTTTCAGATTCGTAATCTCCGTACTCGAAAACGGGGATTTCTGTAAAAAAAAATGACAGAATCGGGCCGTCCGCATTTTAAAACCGAAAATTAAAAAAAAAAAATTTCCGAAAACCTTTTCCCCCATGTCGTCCACCCATCACCACACCACTTCCAGAGTTTCACTTTCAGCGTCGCATTCAACGCATGCGCAATGGCGAAAAGGGTTTCAAAACTTCGTGTTTATGCCGTAGACGAGGAGGGGAGGGGTATTTTTTTTCTTTTTCAGTTTTTAGTTGAAATTTTACAAAAATTTTTGGAAATTTTTTCAGAATTATAATCTCCGTATTTTTCCGCATATTTTAAAAAAAGATTCTGAAAAAGTAAAAAAAATGAAGAATTTAGGGGAGAGGGAGGGGAAAATTTTTAAATGCCGATTTTTGGCATTTTCCCGGAATTTCCGTAGCCGAAAACTTGGGGTTTTGGCCAAAAAAATTCGGAGATATTGGGAGGGTGGAGGCAGAAGTCTTTCCCGAGCCTTCATACGATTATGGGTGCGTGATTTCAGGCCTATTTAGCTGCTATTTTTAGCACACCTCACAACCATCTTAGTGACAAAATAACGAGTAAACAACACGCATTTTGTAGTTTTAAGTATTCAGTATGCATTTAATGCGATAAACAGCACGTTACAAATTAAATATTTCTCAAAATAAGAAACTTATAGTAAAAATTTAAAAGATTTATCCAAAAACAAAATAGCACATTACAAATTAGATATTTCAAAAAAGCAAACAACTCAACAATCTAAAGACTGCTCATACTTTCCTAACATAGCTGTTATAATCGACAGTTGTGCAATGGCTCATCCCCAGTTCAACACATAACCGGACTGAAGACAATTCCTTAACCCATGAGAAAAGGAAAAGCACTACACACTGGCTCGGGAGCGAAATTTGCTTTGGGGGTGCAAACCCAGGACCCAAGTTTTTTAACAAAGTTTTTATTGTTTTTATTTATTTATTTTTGTTATTTGTTCTTTGAGAAGAAACCTAACTTGAAGCTACTTTTTATAGATCTCTTTTTACGCACTGTTTTCTAAACCTGAGGAAAGCAAGTAGGGATGCAAATGTTGATTTTGCACCCAACGAAAATTTTAGGAGGTGCACATGCATCCCTACACCCTCTGTTCCCGGGCCCATGACACTACAGTCCTAAGAGAAATGGTGCCACCTTCGAACTATGTATCTTTCCTCATTGACCCACTCCGTGCTTCCTTGGCGCGTGCATCACCAATACATATTCCCACCACGTTTTCTTGTACTCATAAAATACTTCTTGGATCTTTTCTTTTTGAACGGCAGTTTTCAACACAATTTCTAGTTAACTAAACACTTTAAAACTTCGGATACTGATAGAATGTGTCAAAATAAAACATTTTTTTCTCTTGGCTTTCTTGAGAAAATTGTAATTTGTAAGTTTAACGTAGTTTAATTTTTCGAATTGAGCTAAAATCATTTGCTGCGTCTAAAACTGAGACAACATCCTGTCACTAACCCTAACCCTACCCTAGCCCTAACCCTAAATTTTAGCTTTTCGTTTTTTTTCTTAATTGTTAAATTAATTTAATTGTTACGCGTGTGTCTAAAATTATTCGTTTTGTTTTTGTTTTGAGTTTTTGCTTTCGTTTTTTTTTTCTTAATTGTTAAATTAATTTAAGGATAACAATTAAGAAAAAAAAAACGTGTGTGTGTGTGTGTGTGTGTGTGTGTCTGTGTGTGTGTGTGTCTGTGTGTGTGTGTGTGTGTGTGTCTGTGTGTCTGTGTGAATTTAGGACAACTAAATAAAAATTGCTTAGAAAAATCGTGTAACATTGTTCAGACATAATATACGAGTTCAGTATAAAAGAAAATACCTGAGGATCAGCTAAATGTGCAAATATCCGTTTGAGAAACGTCTGGTGACATAATTTTGATTTATTGTAGTTTCAATATAAAACGAATGCTAAATTTAATTCTAGCCTTATGTATTTTGTAACGAAAACAATACGACAATATCACTTTACTCTGAAGTATAAATTCTTGCCGGCGGTTTGAATTTCCGACAACTGTCAAAAAATTTTATTCTCCAATTACTAATTCGTTATAATAATTTTTTCTCTGCTAATTGGTTTTAGCATTTTTCTTAAAAGCCTTTGTATCTGCTGAAGTATCGTTTGGTAATTTTCTATATACAACTCATAAAGAGAGGTTGCAGTCCGAAACCGTTTGACTGTGTTATATGAGCTAGCACGTTTCAAGAGTCGACAAACATATCTCGGTGACTGACACAACAGAATCATTAAACCTGACATTAGTTTAATTGTAAAATCGGTAGTTGACCGAACAAATGACCAATCCATTAGCAATTCTTTGATTGACGACTGATACTAGAGTAGCAGCTCAGCGATCTTGTTACTTTCCAATAAAATACGTCTTTGAGAAGTGATTCTCAAACCTTGCACTTCGCTATTACAAAGAGTAACAAGTTAAGTAAACAGATATGACTGCTAGCTCTGATGAGCGCAAGGTTACATAATCAGACCGTTATCTAACATCCAGTGCGAAACCGATTGGTAATCGCTGACTAAATCAACAACCACACTTTACCTAAATGTATGAATGAATAACTACAACCACCCCGTTCTTAAAAACACAATGCTACACTAGTTGTCAACCTCACTGGGATACCCTTCGGCCATTGAATCCCGCTTAAAGTGAGAAAAATACCAGTTTGAGTCTCTCAATAAGTATCGCTCCACGTGGTATGAAAATGCAAAAAAAAAAAAAAAAAAAGAAAACCTGCGCCTATCTACATTGGTGTTCCTAACCCTGGCATTGATGCTTTCTGCACACTATCGGTTGTTTCATTAGTCATTCAAAAAAAATACACACCTACTGTGTCAGAATTTAAGCTCATATTCATGACTGTACAACTGCAATAAGTATACCAGCCAGACCCAGTGAACTGCACAACAGAATCTGCGACTCCACACCAAGTAATAAGTAATGGCTTCATTTAAATCTATTTATTTCCCAAACCCGGCGAAATGCTTAGCAGTATTTCGTCTGCCGCTACGTTCTGAGTTCAAATTCCGCCGAGGTCAACTTTGCCTTTCATCCTTTCGGGGTCGATTAAATAAGTACCAGTTACTGGGGTCGATATAATCGACTTAATCCGTTTGTCTGTCCTTGTCTGTCCTTGCTTGTCCTCTCTGTGTTTAGCCCCTTTTGGGTAGTAAAGAAATAGGTATTTCGTCTGTCCTCACGTTCTGAGTTCAAATTCGGCCGAGGTCAACTTTATCTTTCATTCTTTCGGGGTCGATAAAGTAAGTATCAGTTGCGTACTGGGGTTGATCTCATGGACTGGCCCCCTCTCCCAAAATTTCGGGCCTTGTGCCTAGAGTAGAAAAGAAAAGAAGATCTATTTATTTCTGTGTTTGAGCGTATGTGCGCCAAACCACGTGTGTGTGTGCGCGCGCTTGTATGTACGTGTGTATTTGTACGAGCGAGTGTACGTGCGCCAGACCACGTTTCTGTAGGCGTTTGTACACCCATATCTACTAACAGTTATATCTAATACTTTTTTCACTGTATTGTATATTTGTTTCTCTTTGTATCTGATATTTGTCATGGATCTTCTACAAGTATAAAGCTGTATACCTTAATTTGCCATTTAGATATACAAAGACTAAGAAAAGAATCTTGCGAAACAGCTTATGTTAACGGGATACTTCTTGAAATTACCCGAGTAGACATATCTACACCGACAGATACACATAAACCAGATATTCAGTATCCCACCCGCGGGCGATGCTTGATGGGTCGAAACAATTGTGGTAATCAATAAAGATTCTTGTATCTTCCATCTTCCGTCTCTAACGAACACTAAACCAGTGAACGTGCTTTACAGGCAAACTAACAGTTGTATGCTATAAGATTTTTTAACTATCAATATGTATGTATGTATGCATGTATACGAATAAACATTTATATAAGTAGTATTACTGTTAGTAGTAAATAAATAACAGTAATAATAATATTAGTGGCCAGCAAGTATTAAAGCCAAATGGGCAAATCCATAACTTCTATAATTAATTAATAACACTGGGCAACAAAATTCGAACATTTTGCTGTCCCACGAACTAAAGAAAGTGAACTTTATAGTGCCTTTAACGCAGATTTCGAATCTGTTTTTAGACTTTTTCTATCAGGCATGGTTTTTATGTGACAGAATAATTAAATTAGACAACCAATCTACTATATTAATGCAGAAATAAGGCTGACAATTATAACTGGTCAACAGAATTAATGAAAAGTTCTGTCCCACAAACAAAAGTAGGTGAACTTAATAGCATTTTATCTGCAGAATTCAAGTGTTTTCAGATTTTTTTCTATAAGTCATAGTTTTTCTGTGATAGCATATGTAATTTGTTAAACAACTGTATTTCATGGATTCAAAAATCAGGCTGATATTACAAGGAAACTTACTTTTAAAATTGTGGAGGCGTATGATCTTCGACTGTATTTAGAATGTATTAGAGCTCCACTTTCCTTGGTTCCGGATGTCCATGTTCAGAATGTCCTGGTGAAACCTCTTGCCGTGCTTGTCACTGATAGCCCCAAGATTTGCAAGGAAAAAGTCCAAGTGATAGTTCAATAAATGAATTTTTAGGCTCATATTGCATCCCAAGGCCTTTTATGATGTCAGTAGCTCTTTCACTATATCAGAATAGTTCTCTGCTCTGTGATTCCCCACAACACTTTCGGTAAACTTTCTTAAATGACAGCCACGTAGCTTTTTCAACATCATTGAGCTCTTCGTCAAACTTTTGGTCTCTTACCAGCTCTCTAATACCAACAAAAATACCTTCCTTGATTTTTGCGTCACTTACTCGTGGAAATTTAGTTTTCAAATACGTGAATCCCTTGCAAGTTATATCCATACCTTTGACGAAATTCTTCATCAACCTTAGCTTAATATGCAAAGGAAGCAGATAAATTTTCTCAGAATCAACAAGGGGAGGATTGATGACATTCATTTGTTCAGGAGTCAGAGATGTTTCGGCCACACACTCTTTTGATAATGATTTTTCTTCTCCCGCCAGTCCCACTCACAGAGAAAGCAACAAAACTTGGTGTAACCCAGCTACATTCCAAGTCAAAGTGCCACAACCTTAAGGTCACCACAAATATTCCCCTTTTGTTCCTCATACTTAATTTTTTGCTAAAGAAACTTCATACTTTCATATGCTTCCTTCATGTTAGCAGCATGGGCCAGAGTAACAGAAGGAAACTTATTTCCATTGTGGAGTAAAACTGCTTTCAAGCTTACTTTTGAGGAGTCAATAAACAAACGCTACTCATTCATGCTGTATTTGTGGTTAAGTTCCTCCATAACAGAATATACATCATTACAAAATACCACACCATCATCAAGTGAGAAAAAATTTGCAAAATCACAATGCCAAGAACGATTAAAACTAACTTTGGTCTCTTTCTGGAGTAGATGACAGCCCTTTAACAAGGAACTAAGACGTTCAGCTTGCTTTTTCGACAAGTTTAAATCCCTCGCAATTTCATTCAGATCTCCCTGACTCAACAAATGTGGTTCACTTGAAGAACAGTTAGGTACAAAGTCAATGTCTTCTGTTTCTTTCTCAACATCTTCATCAGTTGGGACGTCTTTGATCATATCTGTTCAATCAGATCCAACTCGGAACTAAACAACAAGTAACGAAAGGAACAAGACGGGGCAACGTGTCCATTCCGTCTTTCTACCCAGTCATAATGGACTCTACGTGTATATCACAGAATAGAGGTCTTTCTATTTTGTATATTAAAAAAGTTTGGCTACTTTTTCTAGCAGGTCATTCAACCACATACAGGCTCCGTCGTTGGTCTGTCTCAGTAATAATTTTGTTGTTATTTAGCCTCAAATCAACCTTGATACAGCAAACCTATGTTGCTATAAAAACATCTCTGGTTATTAAAGAAGGGTTTTGTTAGGGGAGTGGACACGGAAGTTGTTGTTCGCAAACAGCAGGAGTAATTTTCATCAGCTGAATACACGCCATTGATTGGTTAAAATTACCCAAATACAACAATTTTAACACGAAATAACTTCTGGAATACAAAATTTTGTCAAAAACGTTAAGAGTAAACCCTGTTCTATGTGACACATTCTACAAGTATCCGAAGTTTCAAAGTGTTTAATTAAAAAAAAGTTAATTAAAAAATCTGTCGGTCAGATTGAAAAGATCCTTCTATTCATAAACATTTAAATAAGGAATATTTCTTAAACCGTTAATTTCACATTTTAACAGCTTAATTGAAATTTAGCTCACGTAACAGGAATTGAGAGGGATATCATGAGCAACACTTCCATACCAACTTATTCTGGAGACGACATGTTGAAGGCTATCGATGGTTTAACGCGCCAAGAAGCCCAATTCTGTCGTGTTAGACGGCATTCGCGAAGCCGTTCTTTCTCTTCTCGACGACGTAACAGTTTTTCAACCAACAATTCTTCGGTGTGTTGGTACCACGCACGTTTTCACAAGGCGCGTCATTGTAACAAGCCTTATGCTTTTAAAGTATCGGAAAACTGAACCTAGAGAGCCTGGGCACGTCAGACCTCTCTCACAACTTTTCAGGTAAACTTGCTTTCTTCATTAGGGACCTAGTCTCAAACAGATCCTTCATGGTCGATACAGGATCAAGTTGCAGTATTTTGCCATTACGGTTCAGCTCTAATAAGCCACAGTTATCCAATATTTCCTTATACGCGGTGAACCAGTCTCCCATCAAAACCTACGGTCAGACATCTTTAACTCTAGATCTTGCCTTGCGTCGAAATTTCAAATGGAATTTTGTCATCGCTGACCTGCCTCATACTATCCTCGGGGCGGACTTCTTACACCACTATTCACTCATGGTAGATGTAAGGAGACAGAGACTTGTTGATACTACCACATCTTTATCCACACCTGCATGTGAATCTACCGCTGCTATCCTCAGCCCATCGTTTTTTGTAACTGCTACCAGTTACCAGTTCCATACTCTTCTTGCTTCGTTTCCAGAGTTAACGGATCTCTCATTTAAGCCTACCCAGACAGTCCACTCGACTCAACATTTTATTACAACAACTGGTCTACCCGTTTTCTCTCGTCCAAGTAAATTAGCGCCAGACAGGCTCAAGAAAGCCCGCGCGGCATTCGAGCACATGCTCTCCAGCTCGGTCTTATACGCCTTCTTCTAGCCTTTGGGCATCTTCGCTACACTTAGCTCGGAAGGGTAAAGCGGATTTTAGACCCGTTGGTGATTACAGGAGACTTAATGCTATCACCACGTCCGATCGTTATCCTCTGCCCAACTTAAGGATTTCTCTTATGTTCTCCATGGTTGCACTATATTTTCCAAAGTGGAACTGGTACGTGTATACCACCAAATTCCGATGAACCCGGAAGATATACCTAAAACTGTCGTAAGTTATACTTATCAAGAACGAGGAAAAGAACGGTTTCGAGAGAATGTCTGGTGTGAGAGAATAAAGCATAAGTGGAATGTCTGTTCGAGTGTCAAAGCAGCTTCATGACATGTCACTTAAATGTCAACCATCAACGACAATTTGTTGATCCAAACACAGGAGCAAACACTCAGGCAGTTGAAAGAAACTGGCTTGGTTCAAAAGTTCGCATTTTGAAAAAAATCACACTTTGATCATTTCTGCTGGTGTATGATGAGAAAAAACTCTGATGATCTATTTCTTGCTTTTCTAGTTGATGTTCGTTCGACTCACCGATAAAATTAGTAAACTTGTTTCAAATTTGCTTCATTCTAATTTCTGTTTAATAATGGTTTCAAATTTTGTAAAAGGGCAGCCATTTTGGGGAAGGGGATGAGTCGATTACATCGACCCCAGTGTTCAACTGGTGTTTATTTTATCGACCCCGAAAGGATGAAAGGCAAAGTCGACCTCGGTAGAATTTGAACTCAGAACGTAGCGACGAGCGAAATTCCTATTTCTATTTCTTTACTACCCACAAGGGGCTAAACACAGAGAGGAGAAACAAGGACAGACAAACGTATTAAGTCTATTATATCGACCCCAGTGCGTAACTGGTACTTATTTAATCGACCCCGAAAGGATGAAAGGCGTGCTAACGAATCTGATAGTTTGCCATGTAATAAAATGTATAAAAATTTTAATTCTCTAGTTTTGACTTTTCTTACTGATATTCGTTCGATTCGCCCATAAAATTAGTAAACTTGTTTCAAATCTGCTTCATTTTAATTTTTCTAAAGAAATGTATAAAATGTAAGAATGTTTTATTTAAGCCATAATAAATAAATGGAACATGTAGCTCGCATGTTAATGTAGAAATTGACTCTTATGTTTGCTACGTAGATCGCATACCAAAGTAGCATCGTGCCGCTGAGTGTCACGTGCGTCAAGAGGGAATGACCCAAATGTGGTTTCAGAAGGATTTGGCTGCTATGTTTTAGAAGATAAATCAACACCTTTAGTAAAAAGGTTTCCTCGTTTGCTCGACAATTGTTGATAATGTTATTTATCCCCAGATAACCTCAAATTGGACAGACCCACGGTGATTAATGGTGTTACAGCCATGGCATCCTGTCTCTGATTACATTATCGACTGTTGCTGTCCTTTCAAGACACTGGGACGAGAGCTGTTATCGTTTGACTCCAGGCGAGTTCTGACTGACCCAAGCCTATAATCAAAGGCGTTCCAACCGCGACCATCACTTCTTGGCGATCCTTCAGTATTGGTCTCCAGGATATCGGTATGAGGGTACGACGTTATTCACCTCCCTTTTCAGCCTATCCTTTTTATCTGTCATGAGAGAAGGTTCTGTGGATGAATGGCGTCGTGTACCATTATCGAAGGATTGCATATGATTACCTCGTTCACTGTACTCTTACGTTTCTTTTACGAGTGTAGGTTTGAATTGAGGAAAATTTGGTTGCTATTTCTAGCAGGATTCAAAATCACATCGTTTGTTTAGCTCCAAGACAGTGCTGATCAAGTAGACCTTTAAAAGATGATGAACTGGAAGATTTGCTATAATGTCGAACAAGAGGCCAGCTGTATTTAGTTGTGGATTTTATACATTTTGATTTCAAATCATGCCGAGGCCAATTTTGCCTTTCCTCCATCCATTGTCAATAAAACAAAGAACCATTCAAGTAATTGAATCAATTTGATTTTTTTAGGAAGCTCTCTGGGATGGAATTTTAGTCTAAGCACTCCATATAACCTCTTATAATTAAACATTTTTTTTGAAATTTTCAGAAAGTTTTTGCGAATGTGTGTACTACACATGGGAACGCATACAATTATGCAAAAAAATGTGATTTAAGGTGATTTAGTAGTTGTTTTTAGCACATTACACGACCACTTGATACCTTCCTCGTTTCTTTGTCACTCCGACATGCATTGATGTTTTTAAATATTTTTCTTCCCATAAGTACATTTCATGGAATGATGATGCACTCAAAGGAGGGATTTAAAGCAAAAGATTCGGACTCTGATATTAAAAAAATTCGAAAAAGAGTGGAAATTTAAGGATTTATAGGTGGAGGTGTTAAAAATTGAAAGACGAAAAAAGAGTTATGAGGAGTTATATGGCGGCGCTTAAACCAGAATTCCGCCCTTCCTGGATGTGAATGGAATTATAATAGAAGACTCAGAACTGTCTTCTATTTAATAAATTACCGTTCAATGATCACTTCTGTGTGTGACAGTGGTCTAGCTACGAAGCCTCTCGCACTCTCTCTCGTACTCACTCTTTTACTCTGCTTCTGTCTGTCTGTCTCTCTCTCTCGACGCTTAACGTTCATCAGAGACAAGAGAGGGGGGCACCCTCTAGTGATGGAGACAGGAAAATACACACTAGTTGCTAGCAAGGGGTAGATAACTCTTGCCTCTGACGTCAGACAAACATGGAGGCTTATGTCCTTTCTCGACGTCCAGAGATGTTTTGATGTTTCAGGTAAGTGGAGACCAGTATTATAGTCGACGATCTCTAACCTATTTCTTTTATCCGATAAGATGAAGTTCACATCTTGGGTACAAACGTTACATTATGATCACCAGCATTTTTGTAAAGACAATAATGTGGTAATTGTACGACTAAGGCACCTGTTACAATTTAAAATGAAAACTAATGTACTTAAAACATGACACGGAGAGACATAGCATCTATCCATTCATCTTTCCATCTATCTATCTATCTTTCTATCTCCACACATACATACATTTATACACACACATATGTCAAATATGTATGTATGTATGTCAAATATATATACATTTACTAGTTACATACACAATATATATATATGCGTGTGTATACGCTCCAGCCTGACGACGGCTGGTTAACATGTAAAAGTATATATATACATAAATGTTTTCTATACACATGTATAGATGTTATACACACACACACATGTGTGTATGTGTCTAATCACCTCGTTTCTGATTCCTTTGGGTATAATTATGTTTATTATTATAATGTTGCTATGAACTTCTATGATAACGAAATTGCTCGGCCGAAAGCAAAAAGGAGAATCACAAGCTATAAACATTTATAAAATGGGGAGGAACTAGAAAAGGAAGATAACACATTAAAATCTGAAAAAAGAAAAAAAGGAGGAAAGTGATCGAGGCGTTTTGGATTGTTCTGTGTTTTTCTTCGTATTACTATTTTAAGAATTGATCCTAATGAGTTAATGTTGATCTGTCTCTTAAATCTGTCTGTCTGTCTATCTATCGCTCATACATTACATTATGTATGTTGTTTAATCACAATAGAATCATACGTTTATACACGCACGTTTTATATGTATGTATCTGCAAATGTTTATCCCCACACATGCTTATACGCATATGTTTATATACAAATATATGTTTGTACATACGCACACTCACATAAACATATACATACTCTACATTCTGTATGATAAAAGTCTAAAAGCTGACACAAAACAATAGATGTATTCGTCTTTGGACTAGAATACAGAGAGAATCCTTATTCCACCCACCTCCTGTTAGTAGCAGACAGCTACCAATATTTACTGTTCTACAATAGAGCAGAGCCATATATATTTATTTATATTCCAGGCTACAAACACGGGCGTTCGTTTTAAGGGAACACATACATTCTGGCTGTGTGTTAGTATGTATATATATATATATATATATAGCTCAGTACATAAATATTGACTGATGTATATTTCTCCCTAGCTATTTTGATGGCTGTTATATGTGTGTGTGTGTTTGTGTTGTTATATAGCACAAACTATATATAGACATTGTTGCACCTGCTGAGCAAAATGTGTATGTGAGGGGCTTTTTTGTGCGTGTTTGTGTGTATGCGCTGTCGCACACATATATAGGATCGTAGACTTAGCTGCTTTCGGCAGATGAACCTTCGCTGGAATTTTTCTTCCCGTGTCTTTCCACCTATTTTTATTTCCATGTCAAATAAGTCTTTGTTGCAGACGTTTAGTTTCCTCTTTATCCGCCCTATAAAAGCACTAGAAATACGCGATTGTTGAAATTCCTTCATCCCTATCATTGTGGAAAAAAGACTGACTATGGCAGTCCTGTTTAAATGCCAACCCCAACAGTTTGTCTTGTTTATTTCTGTCACTATCTTGTGCTATCCTGTTCGTCTGTGTGTGTATCTATCCCGTATTGCCTGGCCATCCATCTATCTGGTCAAATGACATGATTTTCTCTGTGTGTGAAAGAAAGTCTTGTCTCAATGACGGAACGTATCTATACATCTGTTTTGGATATACAAAATGAAATAGATTTCAATGCCTTTACCAAGAGTTTATTCGTTCCAAGCTGGCGACTTACTCCATCACTGTGCTTTTGGATATACAAATGAAATAGTCTTTAATGCCTGTACAAAGAGTTTATTCGTTCCAACTGGCGACTAACTCCGTCACTGTTCTGTGTTTCTTGCAGCTGTGCGTTTTTTTCCGTGACCGAGAGTCATCGACTTGGAACAATTATTATATAAACAATGAGGTATTACATTTAACACGCGTTTTCCTCTGGGCGTGTCTGTCTCCTTGATGTGATATTTTCTTGGTGAATCAAGAAATGATGGATTTTCCTTTTCAATATTTTGTATGCAAGTTTTCATTTTATTGTGCTTGAAATACGAAAGTACCTGGCAACTATGGATAGCCTGTGTGTATGTATATATATATGAATATATGTATGTATACATATACGTATATATATGTGTGTATATATATATATATATGCATATATGCGTATATATATGTATATAAACGTGTATATGTATATATATGTATATATATGTATATACATATATATACATATACACGTTTATATACATATATATATGCGTATATATATGTATATAAACGTGTATATGTATATATATGTATATATATGTATATACATATATATATGTGTATTTATATATGTATATATGTATGTATGTATATATATATATATGTATATATATGTGTGTATATATATATATATATGCATATATGCGTATATATATGTATATAAACGTGTATATGTATATATATATGTATATATATATGTATATATATATATATATATATATATATATGTGTATTTATATATGTATATATGCGTATATATATATGTATATACATATGTATATATATATGTATATATTTGTATGTGTATATATGGATATGTATGTATATATGTATGTTTAAAAATATGTATATATATATATGTATGCTTATATATATGTGTGTATATATATGTATATATATATGTGTGTGTATATATATGTATGTATATATATATGTATATATATGTATATATATATGTGTATATATATATGTATATATATATATATGTATATATATATATGTATATATATGCATATATATATGTATATATATATATGTATATATATACATATATATATGCATATATCATCATTTAGCGTCCGCTTTCCATGCTAGCATGGGTTGGACGATTCAACTGGGGTCTGTGAAGCCAGAAGGCTGCATCAGGCAGTCTGATGTGGCAGAGCTTCTACGGCTGGATGCCCTTCCTAACACCAACCACTCCGTGAGTGTAGTGGGTGCTTTTTACGTGCCACCCGCACAGGTGCCAGAAGGAGCTGGCAAACGGCCACGGACGGATGGTGCTTTTTACGTGCCACCGGCACGGGGGCCAGGCGAGGCTGGCAACGGCCACGAACGGATATATATGTATGTATATATATATATATATGCATGTATATATATATATATATGTATGTATATATATATGTGTGTATATGTATGTATATATATATGTGTGTATATGTGTATGTATATATATGTATGGGTATATGTGTATGTATATATATGGGTATATGTGTATGTATATATATGGGTATATGTGTATGTATATATATGGGTATATGTGTATGTATATATATATATGGGTATATATGTATGTGTATATATGTATTTATGTATGTTTATATGTGTATATATGTATGTGTATATATATATATACACACACATACACACTCAATTGGATTGTTTAGACTCGCATTTATCTTTATATATAAGGGAGATAGGGAACTTTATTGAAGACTCAATATTTGGATTCGCTTTAAATGCCATATCTGTGGTATAATTACTATTAATTCTCCTCTAGACTTTCTTTCAAAGCACCCCAAAAGGTACATACAACAATTGTTCTTTTCCTTTTTTCTTCTACCTGAATATGACAGAAACATTTCAAGTGTAAGATGTCAAACTGTCTATGTACTTAAAATATAAACCTGCAAGAAGGCAGTGAACTGGCAGAATCGTCACCATGTCATGCAAAATGCTTAGTGGCATTTCGTTTATCTTTATGTTCTGAGTTCAAATTCCACAAAGGTCGACTTAGCTCCTATTGATGAAGTAAGTACCAGTTGAACACTCTGTTCAATGTATTTGACCTACCTGTTTCCCCCAAATTTGCTGGCATTGTACCTAAATTTGAAACTAATATAGAAGCCTGAAGGAAATGGTGGTGTGGCCACGGATGGTATTGCACGTAATCAGATACAAGCATTTGTATAATACCTGATTATGTTGTAGTCGAAGACTTCCACAGAAAGTTTTGGCCCAGCAGCAGTTGCAATAGTTTATTCGTCAATCTTGCTTAATTCTAGCAGAAACACTTTGTCTCCAACCAATTAACAGTCATTAAAATCCTTTTTTGCCTTGTTTTTGATTAACTCTAGAATAACTTTGAAAACAGTTGCAGGCTTAATTGCTGCAGCTACTAGTTCTGTATGACAGCAGTTGGTGTTGCTTCACCGATGATATTATACCAATTAGGAATGGAACCCATAGTTCTGAGATATCTTTTATGTTTTACTTGTTTCAGTCACTGCACTACAGCCATGCTGGAGCAATGTCTTGAACGGTTTGGTTGAATAAATTGATTGCAGTACTTTAATTTTTGTAAGTCTGGTACTTATCCTATCGGATAAACTAAAACTGGTTGTCAAGTGGTGTCAGCTACAACACAGACACACACACATATCCAGACAACAGGCTACTTTTAGTTTCTGTCTACGAAATCCACTGAAGGTTTCATCGGCTCAAGGTAATAACAGAAGACAATTGCACAAGGTGCCTGCCATGCTATAGGACAGCCTGAAACCGTGTAGTTGGAAGGTAAACTTCTTACCATACAGCCATGTCTGTGCTCATATATTCAAATTCTTTAAGCAAAAATTGTCCTTTTTAAAAAATGAATATGTAAGAGATGGATATGGTAGAGTGTCAATGAATCTCCATTAAAGCCTTGACGAGAAACAGGACAGTAATGGAACTTGTATTTTTAACCCTTTCAATACCAACCCGCCTAAAATCGCCCTAGTGCTGTTTGTACATAATTCATATTTTAAATTCATTTAAATTAAAAACTTCCATCAAAATTTCGTGCTAAGCTATGGCCCCAAAACAAGCTTAATTAATGACCTAGATATTTTACTAAATTTTTCATTATTTTAGAAGTTTAATAACTGAAACAAAGGCTCTGTGTTTCAGTAGAAATAGAGTATCCTCGGTTTTCTTTGAAACACTGCTCAAGCAGATCCAGTGTTTACAGAATCTACTCTACTCCGATTACTTCTTGCAAACGATGCAGATAACATCATTTCCAATTCCAACCAGCTATCATATTCTTTATGGCAGCCATTTCCCTTTCTTATGGATATTATTTTCCTTTTACTTGTTTGTGCTCTTCAGAAAGAAAGCAATCTTCAAATTGTTACGAATTCGTTCCTATATCTCTACTCAGTTATAATTATAAACACCACTTCTCAGGTCACTTTGAGGGCATTGTGTGTGTGTGTGTGTGTAAACATGTGCATATACGTGTATAGACTTGACATTTCCTATTCTGGCCATAACTTGTACTGATGTCCAGTGTTCAGTCGTTGACATTAATTCTTGGAATTTCATCCGTCTTTACGTTCTGAGTTCAAATTCCGCTGTGGTCGACATTATCTTTCATCTTTTCGGGGTCGATAAATTAAGTACCAGTTGAATACTGGGGTCAATGTAATCGACTAACCCCCATCCCCCAAAATTTCAGGCCTTGTGCCTTTAGTAGAAATTATTATTATTATTATTATTTGTGAAGATGCATAGCCTAATGGTTAGGGTGTTGCACTCACGATCGCGAGATCGTTGTTTCAAGGACTAGACCGGAGTGGTGTGTTGTGTTCTTGAGCAAAAACATTTCATCTCACGTTCCTCTGCGATCACGTCGACACCTGACGCGTGGTACACTGCGCACCTGTTCAGGCAACGTCGATTGGAGGGAGGGAGCTAATTACAGCAATACATTTGATCACTGGAAACAAATCATTTGTGCCGGTCACTCAGCAAAACATCTGAACACTCATACGTCGTTTTCAACGGGAGAGTCCATAATCACTATTATTATTATTATTATTGAGCGATAGAGCAGCGCATGCTATGAAAGTGACACTGGGGTACAAAATATATGACGCCCAATATACCCATCATGACTACCTGCGTGATAAAGGCACATGCATCACAACCATGTGCGCGCGATATGGTGATCTCATATCAAGATAAAGAGCGCATGACCTTGCAGGTGTGTGTGTGTGTGGGGGGGGGGTTGCAAGTTAGAATTTTCTTCAGTTCGAGTAGCCCATCCCGCTCAAAAAGTCTCTGAATATGGGTTGTTTAAAGATGTTGAACGAACCACTCATGTTTTCAAAGGTGAATTATTCAAACCCCAAAGAATTTCTCTCAATACATGGCTGAATATTCCAGTTGTTCAATCAACGAAGCTGTTCATTTAATGAATTGTCGTGTGAGATGGCTGAGTATTCTACAGATATGTGTACCCAACACAGCGTGGGCTAAGTACAGTCTATTCGACGGGATTCCAAGACATCACGCAGTAGGATCGAACCCGAGATCTCATTGTCGCAGAGCAATTTCTTAACCACTCGAACACTCGCGCTTTTGTATATATTTACTTATTAACTTTTACCTTCTACTCCGACAAGTACAGCGAAGTCTCGGATTCGCTGAAGATGTTCCACGAAAAGATCAAAACATGTTTGAAGTTGTCTCCCGTTCCTGCCAAAACACCCAAAATATCATTGATTAACGTTTTGTTTTTTTCCTCACCACATAATTTCTGGTAGTTAGCTTTTCGATGCTCCTTGCATCATATATATATATATATATATATATATATATATATATATATATATATATATATATGATGCAAGCAGCATCAAAAGTAAAATTCAATCATGGTAATTAATTCATTATTTTTGCAATACTTCAGCCTTCATTCGTTGAACCTATGGTGACAAACGTTTCTTTTACATACACCTGGCTTTTACATAAAAGTCTGTTGAGCAAACACCTCTGGCTGGCCCCTGTTTTATAATTTATATGTGAAATACAACATGGGAAAGTTTTTGAGATGGACGAGTAAACGAGAAAACCTCGCTATGCTGTCGCTCGATTTGTTAGCAGTAACGACTAAATCATATGAAATCACAAAAGAAGGACATCTTAGATAATGCAGATTTTATGTAAACACGTAAAAAGAAAAATTAATGGGTGCATTTGAACACTTTTGATCAATGTTGACTTTGGGCTCAGCAACATGAAAACATTCGGAAATCCCAAACACATCAATAATGAATGAGTGATATAGGTTGACAGAGAGATGACATATTTGGAGGTGTGTCTGTGTGTAAAGAATATGCGTGTGTATACGCACACATATACTTAATATTATTAAAATATTTAACTTCTTTGTATTGTCATTTCGACATAAGGAAATAATTTTACGTCATTTCAAATCATTTTCGCTTGATTTACACATTTTTAATGTATCTGTGCGGCCACACATACACACGATGTACACTAAAATATTGGATACTATTGACTAACCTCCTACTCCAGTCTTAAATCAAAACATACAAAGATTCTCTCTTTATCAGCTCCTTCCTCCTCCTTCCTTATCGCCTGTATCACCAGCCCACAACTCTGTATACTTAGTCTAGTCTATTAAGTACTGTCCTAAAAGTTTATCCGGTGCATCTACCCACTTCTCCCCCCTCCTTCTATCATTCACACACTCTCTTCCTCTTCTCTTAAAAAACGCTGTTGTTTAAAACCTTCACAACCCCGTGACCATCCCATTTTTGATTATTCAGACAATATTTCTAGGACTACCTCATACAATGTTTCCTTCGTACGCTTTATGGACAGTAGAGTATAAATTTAGAAAGAGATTTTCGCTGTTATTTCAAGCAGCTCACGTGTTCAGTGGTAGTTAGGGTTTTGTTGAATCACCCAAGTCAATTGATTGTGTAGTCTTAGGTTCAAAGACGTTCCAAGCGCGACTATTTCTACTTTTTTTTTTGTTTCATTCAGATATCGTGTATCTAGGACTACATTATCCGGTGTGTCATTTTTCTTTTTTTTTTTTTTTTTTTTTTCTTGTTTGTGTGTCAGTTGAGAAGGATTTGGCTTCTATTTCTAACATGCCGAGCGACCACGTAGACATTCTTGTTTGCTCATTACAAGCTGTTTTCTATCTCTACATCTTTGTTCTGATCTATCTGTCTGTCTCCTCTTTTCAGCATCACTGACTATATTCATCTCTCCCTTTCTCCTTCAAAAACCTACCTCTCTCCATCACTCTTTCACAATCAACATTTTTTTGTATTCTCCAACGTATAGCACTTTTTTTTCCCTCTTTTATGTCTATCGTTATCTCTCCATTCGTCTGTCTGTCTCACATCTATGTCAGTTTGTCTATCGATGTCTCTCTACCTTTTATACATATCAATGTCTATCTCTTCAATGCTGGCATCTTGTCGATCCATCTTCTATCTCTCTGTTTCTATTCCACACTCACGAACTATGTTGTAGTCACTCTTTCTCCATCTGGCTGTCTCAGCATCGAAAATTTTCCTCTACCTCTTTCTTTCCAAATCCTCTCCTCTCTTCGTCGCCATCGCAATTTCTTTTTCACTCTCACTATTCTGTTCCACTTTACTCAGCCTTTACCTCTCACTCCTCCAACTGCTCTACTCACACTCATCTTACACACAGACCAACTCAGCTGATTTACCAATAATCACTTGTATATCCTACAGAGAAAGCGATGTTGCTGTCCTGCCTTGGTTTACCTACAACCCCATCACATTCCACTATAAACAGGCTTTAGCGAGTATGTGTTGTTTTTTGTTTTTGCCACTTTCTTACTCTAACACATTTATTTATCTATTTATTTATTTATCTTTCTGTCTGTCTGTCAATCTATCTGTCTACCTGAGTACATATTTCTTTGCGTCACACGTTTATGTATTTATATATTTTCACACGTTTGCATGAAGGTGTGCGTGTATATATGTATGTATGTATCTCATTTATGTAAATATTGTACCTACCCATTTTGTGTGTACCGTGCTTGAGTTAGCCTAAATATGTATGTGTGTGTGTATATATTCTTATCATTATTCTTTCCACTTATCTCCCTAGTGTTGGTAATGAAAGTACCTGGTACTCTCTATCAGTACTCCTTCTGCCTGTAATCACTCTTGTAACACCTCTACATTTGCTCTTGTCCACCTCTATTACTATCCGTTCATTCTCTGCCACCCTTTTATCGCAATTACTGTTTCTCCCATCATAATCTCGCGTCTTCTACTCACCCATCCATCATGGTTCTTCCATCCACCTTCTCAGTCCCTTGCCATGATTGAATGAACACGTCATAGAGCAACGATCACTCTTTAGTCGTACTGGGGATACTCACCAGTGCTGGTGCCCTAATAAAATGCATGCAGTACGTCCTGTAATGTGGTTGATGAAAGGAAGAGCATCAAGCTATAGAAACCAAATCCCAAATTGTGTGTACGAATAAGATGTCGTCCTCTGATCCATCTAGGAAGGCAATAACAAGCACAAAATGTCAACTAGCTCAGATTGTTATGACCTGTTCAACTCCTGTTAGCACCAGCATTCATAGTAGACATAAAATAACGGTGACGTTACATGTGTGAACGTATATATATATATATAATATATATATATATATATATATATATATATATATATGTGTGTGTTGTATGCCCATTGGCATGGCTGTATGCTAAGAAGTTTACTTCACAACCATATAGCTTCAAGTTCAATCCCATTGAGTAGTCCCTTGCGCAAGTCACAGGAATGATGGCGAGCCAGCAGAATCGTTACCATGCTGAACAAAATCCTTAATGGCATTTCATCTGTCTTTAAATTCTGAGTTCAAATTCTACCAAGGCCGACTTTACCTTTCATCCTCTTGGAGCTGATGAAATAAGTACCAGTTGAGCTCTGGGGTCAATGTAATTGACTGGCCCTCTCCCCACCAAATTTCAGGCCTTGTGCCTATAGTAGAAAAAATTATAGTCCCAGGTCAATCGAAGTCTTGTGATTAGATTTAGTAGACAGAAACTGTAAGAAGCCTGTTATGTGCTTGCATGCGTGTGTGTGTTACTGTTTCCTTGCCTTGATTTTGTGCAGTAATTGTAAGATTAATGCCATCTCATACAAGTTGTGCCCTTCATTTCTAATCTTCCATGAAGACATGTCTTATCATAGGAGAATATTACCTTATTTGGAAACATGAGAGTTGGCAACAGGAAAGGCATCTAGTTGAAGAAACTCTGCCCCCACAAAATTTTATTTGACCCCTGCAATGATGATGATTATATATATGTGTGTGTGTATATATACACACATACTCACTTCATTTCATTTCCACTTTTTTGTGCTTGCATGGGTCAGATAAAATTCATTGAGGTCTACCTCCTTGTTTCTAAGTAAGACAACATTTTACCTAGTCCTCTGACCATAAGCAGTTCAATGACCTGATGGAAGATTACAAACAAATGACATCATTTTTATATGAACAGTAACTTTGTTTGCAATCAGTACACAATGTGACTACAAGAACACACACACAAGCATCATTCGTTTCTATGCCCACCTCCATGTTACCATGATAGCATAGGTGAGGCAAATATATCATCGAGGCCTTGTGTTGATTACAGCCAGATACCTTTTCTGTCACTAACCTTTATCTTTTTCTTTTAGGTAAGACATCTCTTCTTTTACACATTTTCAGAGATGCGGAGCCAGCAGATAATTTACTGATGGGAAAAATACATCATTATTACCGATTGTAACTTGAGATTTTTGGAGAAGTACAAATGTAAATAGAGATATGCATACATACATATCTTTTATATTTTATCTGTTTTAGTCATTAGACTGTGACTATGCTGGAGCATCACCTAGGAGAATTTTGAGCCTGGTACTTATTCTATTGGTCTCTTTTGTTGAACCATTAAATTATGGGGAAGTAAACACACAAACATCAGTTATCAAGCTGTGGTGGTGGTGCAAACACAATCACACATATTTATATTTGTGTGTATGCAACAGGCTTCTTTCAGTTTCTCTCTATCAAATCCATTTACAAGGCTTTGGTCAATTCAAGGCTTATAGTATAAGACATTTGCTCAAGGTGCCATGCAGTTGAACTGAACCTGGAACCATGTGGTTCACACCGCTATGCCTGCACCTATTCTTACCACACAGTCATGCCTGCACATATGCTCACTGAATATATACAATAGCCTATTGAATGGTGTTGTTTGCTTGCATTCTACTACAAAACAAAGTTTTGGGTATCTTGATAGGTTGTGTTTTTGTAAACAAAAGGCTCATTCAAACAGTGTTATTTGTTTTCAGTTCTCTGTACAATCTTGTTTGGGTTTTTATGTTTGATAGATTGGGAGATAATTATCTTGCTTGGAAAAGCTAGAAGGGCATCTAGCTGTAGAAAAACTGCCTTGATGTAAACCTGCCTAACCTATGCAAGCATGGAAATGTAGATGCTAAAATTATGATGACAATAATACCATCATTGTCATCATCACCATACACCCCTTTTCCATACAAACATGAGTTGGATGGACTGACAGAAGCTGGTGAGCCAGAGGACTGATCCAAGTTCCACTGTCTGTATTGGTGTGATTTCTGCAGCTGGATGCTCTTCCTAACACCAACCATGATACAGAATGTACTGTATATATATATATATCGTCCAACCCATGCTAGCATGGAAAGCGGATGCTAAACGATGATGATATATATGCAACGTATCTTGGGTAAGAAAGCTTGGTGGAGCCCATCCCTCTCCAGGTTAAACTCATTTCTACAACTGAATGAACTGGAGTAGCATGAAATAAAGTGTTTTACTCAAGAACACAATGGATCGTCCAGTCCAGGGATCAAAACCACAATCTTACGGTTGTGAATCCAACACCCTAACCACTAAGTGACGTGCCTCCTCTAGTGGTACTTGTTTCTACAGCTGAGTGGACTGGTGCAGTGTGAAATGAAGTGTTTTACTCAAGAATAAAATGCATCGCCTGGTCCAGGAATTGAAACCACAATCTTACGATTGTGAGTCCAACACCCTAACCACTTCTAGTGTATGCTTGCCAAGTCCATTTCAAGGGCCTTAGCCAGTACAGGGTTATAGCAGTAGACACTTTAACCCTATCGTTATGTCTATGCATACAATGCAGCTTTTTATAGTTTCTATTTCAAATTCACACTCCAATCTGGTTGTTTGGGGTTATGGTAGAAGCATCTGTGTGTTTATATATATATATATATATATATATATTTATATACATACACACACATAAATAAAAGCATATGTATATATGTTTATATATATATATATATATATATATATACAACACACATACATATTTGTGCTTATATACACACATATACATTTATATGTATATTTTTGCATATTCATTGTTTATTTTTACATCCATTTTTATATCTTAGCATGGGTTACATGCATATCTTATTAAGGCATTGTTTTACAACCAGATGGCCTTCATGTTGCTAACATTTACCTGCTTTTCAAGTAAATTCTCTCTTTTCCATGTCTTTGAAGTTGCAAAGCCAGTAGTTTATTTGCTGGTTGGAGAAATTACAATGTCACTCAGCAATTTTCAGGGAATCAGCATAGATAAACACGTGCGTTATACAAGCCAGCAGACATACCTGCACCTGTGTGTGTGTGTATGTTTGTATATATGTATGTTACATATAGATTCTGATGAATATGGTACTTAAGTTGAGGCATCAGAATTTAGTACAGTATTATCCATACAATTTCAAAATATGGTGATTAAAATCAAAATAAGCAACAAGGATATCCAGAAATGATCGTACTGCATATATGTATATATATGTGTGTGTGTGTGTATGCATATATGTATGTATATATATAAACACATGCATGTGTGTGTATGTTCCTGTCTCCTTGAATATTAGCATGATTGTTGTAAAAGTGCATCACCACCATACATGTTTCCAATCTCCGATGGAAACCTGTCTGACCCATGTGAGCATGGAAACATGCATGTTAAAACTATGATCATCATCATTATGATATGTCCATACATAGACCCTCTTAATATTTATATATTATGTAGATTTAGACCTGATTATGGAATGGTTGGTATGACCTTTCCTTTCAGATCCAGGAAAAGTGTTTAGAAAATCATCATTCTCTCCATTTAAATTTTCCATGATGTTGTGAAGGCTTTTCTGTTTACTTTTTCCTGGATCTGTCACAAAGAAATGGCCTTATTGATTGATTATATTGTTTTCTAGCAGAATTTATTCTTCAATGTGAACCAATCTATCAAGAAGAATTTTTGCAAGAATTTTTCCAACAATGGAGAGATGACAGATACGTGAATATCTGTCTTCTCTGCATTATTCCCACAGTTTTCACACTTTGTTAATAATATTGTAATGGTATATTTTTCAAACCTTTAAGTACTTTATCTTTTTCCTAGATACAGAGGATTTGGTGGTAAATCTTAGTTAAGTGAAGTTGGACACTACATTTCACAAATTCTCTGGAATTTTACCTAGTTCTGGAGATTTACTGTTTCATTTCTTTGAGACTATCATTACCAAATTCTTGCAATGAAGATGGGACATCAGTTGTTGAGAAATAATTTGCTGTAGGGCATTGTCAGTACTTTTAAGTGGCACATTTGATGAATGATTGAATTTTTGAAATGTTTTTGCCATTTCTCCAGCTTCGTATCTGTCTCAGTTAGAAATTTCTGTCTGCAGAATTATTTGACTTGGCTCTCATTTTTGTGGGCCCCCAAAACCTTTAAAGAAATTCGAAGTAGTTTCTTCATTTGGTTCCTGTTTGCATAATCTTGTATTTCTATGGCTTCATCAACTTCCCATTGATTCTGCATAATTCTAAGTCTTTTGTTTCTGCTTTGATTTCACTTGACTAAATTCTGTCTTTGATTTTAGAATTCTGATAAGTTTTGTCTCTGTAATTAGAGATTTCATCAAACCAGTTGGGTGAACCAAAATTTTCTTTTGTAGCATCAAGTATCAATAATTTTTAAAAACTCCACTCTTCTTCAGCTGTGATTTCACAAACTGGTTGATTACAAAATCTTTTGTTAAAGGTAGTACAATAATTGTTGCTAATACTGGAATCTGGAAGACATTTGACAATTAATTTCTTCCTCCCAAACATTATGTTGGGGTTTTGAATGATTTATTTGAATTTTTTATTTAATTGGTGGTGATCCGTACAACTGCCATGGACAGATTGTATTGATCTACTCTGCTGCACATCTGATATGTCTTGTCTCCATGTGATGACAAAATCAATAAAAAGCCAATACTTAGAATGGTGATGCATCCATATAGTAGAAGCGTCACCATTTATGTTTGCTATTTTAGTGAAAAACGCTGCCAGTTATAATAAATTCAAAATCCGAATTAAGTTCCAGAAGTAGCAGCCCTTGTTCATTGCATTTAAATACTCTCATTCCTTTCAGTATTTTGACCATTATCTGTAGTTTCTTGCAACATGAGATTTAAAGTCCCTGGTAAGAAAAATTTTATCAATAGGATTAATAAATAGGCTACCGGATTTTGCACAATAATTCATAAGAAACATCAATATTTTCTTTATCATTCACACAAATTGAAGCATTAGCACTGATGACTGAGAAAAGAGATTGTTAAAATATTGAATATCTTTTCCCAAATCATTCTTATGTTGAAACCAACTCCATCTGTACACACATCATCAGCTGGTCTTCCTTTCTAGAAGAGGGGATGACCTCCAACATTCTCAATTAAGTTACTCTATCTAAATATTCTACTTTCATTTCATAACGTAGCATCTGTAATTGAAAATTTGAATTTCGTGTCCAATAAAAACTATTCATTCAGGTCTCAGATGCTTTAACCCTTTAGCATTTAAACCTAACCCTTTAGCATTTAAACCAGCCATATCTAGCCCAAATATTCTACTTGTTTTATGTTCAAACTAGCCAGATCTTGCCTCTCACACCTACCCTACAATGTCATTCTAAAAATAAACAATCACATCATTGAAGCCTCAAAGCTATGATTAATTCAAAACAATGTAAATAGATAAACAATATATTTGACAGTAATCTGAATGCCAAAGAGTTAAGGGCTCAGTAAAGTCCTCACATTCCAACTTTGAATAGTTAAGGACATTCTTTAGATTTATTGTTGATTCAGCTAGACACCTGGTTGTTAATTACAAGATTACAAGGCACACAGATATAGGTGTGTATGTATGTATGCAGTAGTACCCCAGTATTTGCAGGGGTTACGTTCATAGAGCACCCGCGAATATTGGACGTGATCCGTAAAAATGCCTGTAATGTCAAAATTTAATGTAAAATATTATATATATAATAATAATAATTTAATGAAAAATAAAGTAAAATGTATGGTTACTCATCAATAATAAATGATATTGATTTAAGACGATGATGATGAAAATAATGAAGGTAATGACTGCACAGCAAAGAAGATTTAAAGCTCTTCAGGTGTCTTATCTTCTTGCAAGGCTTTCTTAGTGGACTTAAGGTACATTGTGATGGAATGTTGCTGTCATTGTTTCTTCCTGGTGGTGAGGAGAGTTTTATATGTCTGCAATAGCAGCTTTGATGGCATTTTTAAATTGGAAAGACCACACCATATAAGGATCTTATGCTTCTGCCTCTCCTTGCAATTCCTTTGCTGTCCTTATAAGGTTGGACAGATGTTCAATTGTTGGGCCCATCTCCCTCTTCCTCTGGATCTGGTACTTCCCCCTCCTCTTCACTGGCAACTTCATCTGTCAGGGTTTCAGAATGGGCATTGATGAGATTGTTGACCTCATCTTACATGATGTTGTCAAAAAATTTTGCCTCCAATTATCTTTGCCTGTTTTACTGCATTGTTGGCAGCCTTGTGCTGAATATCTTCAAGTGAGAAACCCTCCTAGTCCTAGAAACACTCTGGCCACATCTTCTTCCAGCATGTGATGAGGTTTTCTTTTTTCATATCTTTAAGAGCGTAGATGACTGACAGGCTCATTATGATCATGAAATTATGCCAGTACTCCTATAACTTGAAATTCTTGTCCGAATCCATTGCATCCACAAGATGTTGGTGAGAGTTCCAAGTGTAAAGTGCCTTGAAGGCACAGATCATGTCTTGATCCATAGGCTGGACAACGAAGGTAGTGTTAGCAGGGAAGAACTCGACTTGGACTCCCTCGTGATTCAAATCCAAAGAGTGACCACCAGCATATAGCACTTTTGTTGACATAACAGTGACTTACTGCAGCATAACTTTGACCTTCTTGGAGCATATCCAGCAGTTGTATGTTCTCATGAAATGTCGTAACCTTTTTCTGGCACGTAGGTTCATTGCCAGAAGTCTTGGAAGGTTCAGGGCATTTAGATAGCATCTTAGGGCTTTAATAACATGCTGCGAAAAACTCAACACTCAACAAAACACTCGAGATAGCTACTGGATGTAGTTTTTTTCCCCCAAAAATGTACAAAAAAATCTTCCTTGCATCTAATATGTGCATGCCACCAATGAGAGATTCAGTAGACATTAAAAATAGTTATGGTTTTGAAAAATTTAATTTGTGTTACCAGTGGATACAGTAATATATAATAATAATGAGAGAGAGAGAGAGAGATTACCATGAAAAAGGTCATAAAATATTGCGGACAGTATTTATGATTCTGCAAATATGCGGTGGTTTCCCACAAATTCATTCCACAAATAACCGGGACTGCAAATGCCAAACTGTGAATAAACGGGGGTACACTGTATACGCATACACACACATTACTCACACACAAGTACCCTTTGGTAGTGTTTCATCATTTTTAACAACTTGTAAATTTGAAGATTATTTCATATTTCTTAGTTGTTTATTTTCTTTCTCTCTTATTTTACAATCCTTATCCAATCATTTCTTTGTAACAGTATCAATAAGATATAAAGTACCAGTAATACAGTAAAATGCCTGTGCACCAATCCCACTTCCTTCCTGTTAACAAAACTTGGCCATAGATCTTTTGAAAGTAAATCATAACAGCTATTGTTTGTTGTTGTTGTTGTTGCCCAAAATATCTGTGGAAAAGGCATGAACATAGTCATCATCATCATCATCATCGTTTAACGTCCGCTTTCCATGCTAGCATGGGTTGGACGATTTGACTGAGGTCTGGCGAACCAGATGGCTGCACCAGACTCCAATCTAATCTGGCAGAGTTTCTGCAGTTGGATGCCCTTCCTAATGCCAACCACTCTGAGAGTGTAGTGGGTGCTTTTACATGCCACCGGCACGAGGGCCAGTTAGGCAGTACTGGCAATGGCCACGTTCAAATGGTGCTTTTTATGTGCCACCTGCACAGGAGCCAGTCCAGCGGCACTGGCAACGACCTTGCTCAAATGTTTTTTCACGTGCCATCAGCACAAGTGCTAGTAAGGCGACGCAGGTAACAATCACACTCAAAATGGTGTTTTTAAAATGCCATCGGCACAGAGGCCAGCTTGTTGCTCTGGCAACAATTTCACTCATATGGTACTCTTAGCACTCCACTTGCAACATTGTTTTTTTTTTATCTCTGGGACCAGCTATGTTTGTGTAGTAATTTAGCTGAAACTGTTCCAGCTTTGTATTTCTAGGATGACAATGTCCAATGTGTCCTTTTTTGCTGATTCAGATCATCAGCAGTCTCCTTGAATGGTAGAGTGTGCTATTTCTAACAAGTCAAACAGCTATGTAGAAGCACTATTGTTCGTTATTGTTGTTATTAAATGTTGTTGATTCTGCTGTTAATGTTCTTGTTATTGTTTAGCTCCAGGTCAGCTATGATTGATCCAAACCATGATGAAACACCTTCCGGTTGTGATGATGCTACTGTTTTTCCCAGACATAGCATTAGAGACTACATTATCCATGCTTTGTATATTGGTAAGAGGTGCTTTGAGGGAGGTTTGGTTGCTATTTTTAGCTGGTTGAACTTCTATGCAGAGGTTCTTTGTCAGATGGTTCTTTATGAAAGTACAGTGTATAACATGTTGTATGATAACATCATAAAATGACTTAAGGTTATAACAGTTAGTTAAATTATTTTTTAAAATTCAGACATTGTATGTTTACATGGATGACATGTCTGATGTCTCTTTCTTTTTGAGAAAGATTTGGCTGCTGTTTCTTGCAGTTCAAGTGGTCATGTAGAGGCTCTCATGTTGGTTTGTTGTAGTGTACTCTACTGTGCTGTAGTGTAATTGTCTAGTCCCAGAATAGCCATAAAGAACCCATGAATTATCAAAAATGTTTTAGCTGTGACTGTGTCACCTTTTATTTTTGGCATTTTGACAGCTGTTCACACAGTCACATGTCATTAAATAATCCTTTCTTTCAATCCTCCAAGAGAACCTGTTCACAGATCTTTCTCAAATTACACTCTATTATCTTAAAAAGAAAACAAAAAAGAAGATACATTGGCTAATAGGTGTGGCTGTGTGGTAAGAGGTTTGCTTCCCAACAACATGATTCTGATTTCACTCCCACTGCATGGCACCTTGGGCTGACTAAAGCCTCATGAGTAGATTTGGTAGACAGAAACTGAAAGAAGCTTGTTATATTTGTGTATCTATGTATATATATATACACACACACACACACACACACATACAACAGAATTGAGATCCTAAAACCAGGATGCCACATCAAAAGCATTGGTGTGGGTGCTGGTGCCGCATAAAAAACACTTTGTAATGTGGTTGGTTTTGGGAAGGGCATCCAGCCAAAACAAACTATGGAATCTGGTGTGGCCTCTGGCCTTGCTACTCCTTGTCAAATCATCCAAGCTATGCCAGCAAGGAAAAAGTTGTTAAATGTTGATGCTAATAATGATAATATGTGTGGGTGTGTCTTCATCTTGGTATTGCATGATAGTTGTAAATGAGTGTCACTCTTATATTTAAGACCCCCTTCGGTGACAAAATGACCATGGGATTGCACCTAGAAAGTTCCCCTCTGAGGCACAAGTTCAGATAAGGTTGTTTTTATGGAAGACCAGCAGTTGCCCATGCATACCAGCTTCCTTTCTCTACACTACTGATGTTGTCCAAGGGAAAAGCAAAGTGGCACCAGTGGAGTGAACGGGAGCAACATGAAAAGTAAAGTGTCTTGCTCAAGAACATAGCACACAGCCTGGTTTGGAAATAAAACTCACAACTTCATGATTGTAAGCGCAATGCTCTAACCACTGAGCCATGCACCTTCACTCACTGTCATAAATAAGTAGTGTTATTCATTTCCAGTATTCTGTGAGGGCATGTCTGACCAGGGGGGAAATACTACCTTACTCGGAAACAGGCAAGGGTTGGTGATAGGAATGGCATCTGGCTGTAGAAAATCTGCTTCAAATAAACTCTATCCAACTCTTGTAAACATTGAAAAGTGGATGTTAAATAATGATGATACACTGTATCTTAAAAGTAGATGGTGGTCACAGATATTTGAATGTTTTCGATCAATGGTCAACTTTATCAAGGCTAAACAACCACCAATATTATAATGATGAATATTGTTATTGATTTCTAATATTTTGTACAGGGTCACACATTTGTTAGTGGGTCAGGTATGTCCACAAAACTAGACTAGTTCTTTATTTTGTCAACTCGTCCCTGCCAGAAGAATGGGATGCAAAGTAGTATTTAATTACAGTATTTAATGAGCTGTAAATAAACATTACAAGGTTTTTTGTCCAATGCTCTCCATTTATTCTGTCAATCCCCTGTATTTATAGGAAAATGGTTGAGTATTCAATTAAATGATTTGCAGTATTTAGTTTGGTTTTGTCTTGCTATGTTCTGGGTTCATATTCTATCATGTTTAAATAGGCATTTTACCACTGCCCTACTGGAATCAGTTCCTACAAGTAGTATACACAATTGTGTGTACTCCTGTTTTACAATTGTCAAACTTTTTGCCAATGCAAAAAAATCTTGTAGTTATTCTAGCTCTTAGTTCCTGACTTAACCATTTCATCAGCACAATTCCAATGAAATACACTGCCTTGGTATGTATATTTCAATGAGTTTTGAAAAGAATGAACAACTGGCAAAATAATTAAAATTTTCATAATTCTAATCTTGAGTGGAGGTGCGTGGCTTAGTGGTTAGGGTGTTAGCATCATGATCGTAAGATTGTGGTTTCGATTCCTGGACCGGGCGATGCATTGTGTTCTTGAGCAAAACACTTCATTTCACGTTGCTCCAGTCCACTCAGCTGGCAAAAATTAGTAATGCTGCAATGGACTGGCATCCCGTCCAGCTGGGGGACACATGCGCCATTGAAACTGGGAAACCGGGCCCATGAGCCTGGCTAGGCTTTAAAAGGGCGCATTTATTTATTATTTTAATTCTAATCTGAGGTTTAGAAAATCTTCACAAAAGATTCTTGCATTGTATTATCTTTCACTTGTTTCAGTCATTAGACAGCAGCCATGCAGGGGCACCATCTTGAAGAATTTGCAGTCAAATGAATCAACTCCAGTACTGATTTTTTTAAAGCCTGGTACTTATTCTATCTGTCTCTTTTGATGAACTGCTAAGTTATGGGGGACATAAAGACACTAACACTGATTGTCAAGTGGAGGTGAGGGACAAACAGAGACACAAAGGCATACACACATGTGCACATACACAAACTCAAACAAAAACACACACACATGCATATATATATGTGACGAGCTTCTTTCAGTTTCCATCTACCAAATCCACTCACAAGGCTTTAGTCGACCTGAGGCTATAGTAGACGACACTTGCCCAAGATGCCATGCAGTGGGCCTGAACCCTAAACCATGTGGTTGGGAAGCAAGCTTCTTAGCATGTAGCCATGATTGGAAGTCATAATTCAGATGCTAACATTTGGGCTGTACCAAAGGGGTAACAAAATTTTTTTTATTTACTATTTTATAATTTAGATGTTATTTCTAGCAAGTCAGGCATGTAAAGATTTCTTCATTGGCCCAAGAGTGCTGAGAAATTAGAAATTGGTAGAGCACCACACTAAATGTCTTGCTGAAGCCAGATCCATTTTGTTAATAAATCTTGTCTCACAAAGTATTGGTTAGCCCATGACTATAGAAGAAGGCACATTCCCAAGGTACTGTGCAGTGGGATTGAAACTAGAACTTCATGGTTTTTGAAGTGAATTTCTTAACTGCACAACAATACATTAATGTCTACTTAAGATAAACTATTAGTAAATTTGAGGCTAATTCATGGAAGATTTGGGAAATGGTGTGAAATTATCAAATTAGTGTGTGTGAGTGAGTTTATGGGCTGTATGGAAAAAGAATTATGGTATTGTTGATTCTGCAAATAATCACCAACATTATCACCGTGTTTGTCACTAAGTGTATGCAATAATCTGCACATAGTCACTTTAACTGCTGGAGGAAGTAGTCAAATCTCTTCTCCTTCCAACACATCTTCCTATCCTTAAAGAAGGAAAGAGCATCTATACAGTATTCAGCCTATTGGAATTAACTACCAAATCTCCCACAAATCACTTCCTATCATTTTAAATATACAGACAGGCATGGTGATGTTTGTTTGGAACATTTTAAATCTAAAGTGTGTTGGGTGGGCTGAATTGGGACTAAAGAACATTGACAATGTGGAAGGAGGGACACATTAGGTACAGTAGTCTTAGCTATACTATGTCTGAAACAAAATATGGAATAGTTGCAGCTGGAAAATAAGTCCCGGGGTTGATTTGTTCAGCTAAATCCTTTAAGGTAGTGCCCTGGCATGGCCACAGTCCAATGATTGAAGCAAATAAAAGATTACTGTGATGATCTTATTCATTAAATTCCCCGCCTCCACCTTCAGTGATGTTGTCCCCCAATTCAGATTCCTAGATCAGAGGTTTCACTAAGCTGTGATTAGTTAATATATTAAAAGATGCCAAGCTAAGTTTAGTTAAATTATGGAAATAGCTAAAAAAAAATGCATGTTGGCAAGTTTCCATATATAGATGACTGGATTTTATCTTGCCTGATAGAGCGATAATAAACAATGTTGTGTTTATACACTATTAACTGTGAACAGGGAAGTGAAAACATGTAAGACTGGATTAGTTTATATATATACACATACACACACACACACACACACACACATATATGTATATAATGTGACAGATTAAAGCTGGGATTAACTACTGGTGGCTAGACAGGTTCTCTTCTACCAATCAGCAGTAGTTGTATGTGAGGTGATGCTTTATTAACCTCTCAGCTGTAAACTCCAGTGAGCCTGTCTCATATTAGGTATTTGCACTTGATCAGTATTTGTCTTGTTATTCTTGTATATAACACTAGGCTGGCTCTGATCCTGCTATCGTATATTCAAAAAAGTTCTAGATGTGATCACCCTGCTTGTTTTTGTTTGTTTTTAAAAAATAAAGACTCTAGGATTTGTTGTTATTTAGCAGCAGGTTGGCCTTGATCAAGCAGACCTATGATTCAAGATATTCCAGTCATGACCATCCTGTCTTTTTTTCTCACAGATTTTGTGTATCTAGGATTACATTATTTCATGTGTCCTACTTTTTGTTGTTGTTGTTTAGTTAGCTGTGATCCAGAAAAATCTATGATCAAAAGTGTATTAGCCATGATTGTCATGTCAGTAGTTTAGTTGATAGAAGTACCCTATCAAATATGTCATTCTCTTTTCTGTGATATTAGGAAGATTTGGTTGCTATTTCTAGCTGAGCATTTAAAGTGACTACATAGAGGTTTCTTCATTAGCTTGTATTGGCTCCTCCAATTAAAAATACATTGTAAAAAGCAGTGATATCCTTTACCATTTGTTACTGACTTGATCAAACCCTTTTTCAAAAGTATGATACAAAGCATTTCAGTTGTGAGCATTTTTTTTTAAACCTGCTATATTTTGAACTATATTATGTAGTGTTTCTTTACTTTTTGTTATTTTTTTTAAAAGAAAAAGATGGGGAAGGTGTGATTTCAAGGGAGTTTGACTACTATTTCTTGTAGGCTTACTAACCACATAGGTGCAGGTGGGGCTGTGTGGTTATAAGAAACTTGCTTTTCAATCTCTTGGTTCCAAGTTTAGTCCCATTGTATGGTACTTTGAGCAAGTGGGGTGGAATAGTGCATGTGAAAGAAATTGCAAATAATTTGTTTTTTGCATTTGCTGAGCTGTTAGAGCTTGCAGTATTTGTTCTGATTACACTTTGTAACAATTTTTTTCTTTTTGGATTTTTGGCTAGTAAGTGTTATTTCCTATTTGCTTCTATCTAGAAATCAAAGGAAATAACTGCTATACCCTTCAAACTTTGCTTCCGTAACCTATTTTCCATTAAATTTCAAACATATTCAGAGCTGAGTTGCTAAAGCAGAGTTTTCTAGAACTTTCCAGAAGTTTCTAAAAGTTTCAAGAATTTCTAGAACATTCTGGCAATATAGATGGCATGGTAAATTCAGCTGTCCAAGTTTGAGGACAGCAAAGTTTGAAGGAAATATTATCCATTTTTCATATTTTCTAGGGTATGCAAGTAGGAAATAACAGCTGCTACCCAAGGACAAAAATTATGTTACACAGTGTTATCTGTGTTCTGAGTTCAAACCACACTTTGTATTTCATTCTATCAGGATTGATAAAATGGTACCAATCTAGGTTGATGGATTAGTGGGATTGATGAAATTGTAAGAATGTCAGATTCAGTACCTTAATGTGCTGCTTCTAACTCTTTGTGTTCTGAGTTCAAATCCTGCTGTAGCCTATTCAGGTGATAGACATAATCTACTTCCTGGCACCTTGGGTATTTTTAGCAGAATACACTCTGTTGCAAGCATTTGGTCTTGGTCCCTGGTTTGAAACTCTCTCTCTCCTCTCTCTCCTCAGATTTTGTGAAGAATCATTGTTGTTACTGCTTAAAAGCAAAAGCCAGCAGAATAAATGAGAGGAACACTTTTTTTTTCTGCTTCCTTTAAATTTTAGTCATATTAACTGCGTTGAATATGTTTACCCAAATATTAAGACTGGTTTTCTTCTTTTAAGAAATCTGTGATGAATTATGAATAATATAATTGTGATTGAGATGACTAATAATTAATCTTAGCTGTTGTTTTGACGTTCATTTTTTACAGTGGAGATAAGATCACAAAATACTATAATCGGCTTTGTGAGTTTAAATTTAAAGATGAATGTAGTTCATGTGTGTGTGTCACTATAGTAGGTGAGCACATGGTCATGTGGTTAATTACAATTATGTGGTTCCAGGTTTCATTTAACTATATTAGACTTTAACCTTTCAGCGTTTAAACCAGCCATATCTGGCCTAAATATTCTATGTAGCCCAAATGTTCAATGTGACCAGAATCAACCTCTCACTCCTGCACTACAATGTCATTCTAAAAATAGTCACATCATTGAAATGTCAAAACTATAAGATAATAATATATGACTAATCCAGAAGGCATGGTTGTGTGGTAAGAAGCTTGCTTCCCAACCACATGGTTCCGGATTCAGTCCCACTGTATGGCATCTTAGGCAAGTGTCTTCTACTATAGCATTGGGCTGATCAAAGCCTTGTGAGTGGATTTGGTAGATGGAAACTGAAAGAAGCCCATGTATATATATATATGTGTCTGTGTTTGTCCCCACCATCACCGCTTGACAACCAATGCTGGTGTGTTTATATTCCTGTAACTTAGCAGTTCGGCAAAAGAGATCAATAGAATAAGTACTAGGCTTTTAAAAAATAAGTCCTGGGGTCATATGACTGAAACAAATAAAAGAATAAGTGGTAAAATTGAGTAAATAAACATAACATTTAAAAGAGTACTGTGGATACTAAGGGGTTAAGCAAGTGTCTTGTTCCATAGCCCCTTGGGTCAACCCAAACCTTTTGGATGAAGTGATAGATGAAAGCTGCAAAAGCTTATTATTGGACTACATTTGTAACTGAAACTGTCATCTCTGTGTCACACTAAATCTGTCTTGAATAGTATGAGTACTAATATTTCTTGAATACTCAGCCTTAAGTAAGTACTTCTATTGATAGAAAAACTGGAATGTTCTTTTGTTTTGGATACAAAAGTTCGTCTGTAACTGTACTATTTCGTAACTACCCTACAGTCATTTGGAACGCCTTACTGTTGATAGAGTTACTGTTACCATGAGAAGCATTACAGTAATTCATTTGTTAGTCCACCTATACAGTTTCACATGAATGTGTGTTTGTGGTACTGTAATAGCTCTACTACTCCCTAACCGTCTCCCTAATAATTTTGAACTCCAGACTGTTTATAGAGCTGTTATTGTCGTAAGGAGACTTAACTCTTTAGCATTCAGATTTCTTTGTCAAAACTAATGCTCATTTATTAACATTGTTTTGAATTTCATGCATTATCTTGAATCTTCAAGATTTCAATGGTATGTTTGCATGTTTTTAGAATGACTTTGTAGAATAGGTGAGTTTGGATCTGGTCATTTAAAACAAGTAGAATATTTGGGCTGGATATGGATAGATTAAATGCTAAATGGTAAAGTGATTCCTTTGTGAGTTAGTGTTGACAGCCTAAGTTTTTAATTCAATGTCTTGCAGATTTTGGCTCAAATTTGTCAAAACTTTTTAAAGTGAAGGAAGCATCTATGTTTAAAATTCTTTTTTGTTGACTAGTAAGCACAGTTGGGATTGTATGATAAAGAAGCTTGCTTCTCAACCATGCGGTCTTGGGTTCAGTCTCACTGCACACAGCACCTTAGGCTAATGTCTTCTACTATAACCCTGAGTTTATCAAAGTCTCATGAGTGGATTTGGTCGACGGAAACTGAAAGAAGCCCATCATATGTGTATGTGTGAACCCTTGTCTAGACACCATGTGATGGTTATCAACGAGCATTGCCATCACAGAAGTAATATTGTTTGCTTCCAGTCTTCTATGAAAAACATAATCTGTCCATGAAGAAATATTATCTTACTTGAAAACAGGTGAAGGTTGGTGATGGAAAGGGCATCTGGCCATACAAAACCTGTCTCAACAAATTCCATCTGACCCATGCAAGCATGGAAGAAAAGTAGATATTAAGCTATGATGACTACCAAAAGTACGGTATTGCAATAGCTGCTGTCATTATGCCATCCTATGAATTATAAATTGATTGAATAAAAAAAATCATTCTTCTAAGAAACTAAGTGGTGGTCTGTGTCCATGAAAATTATTTTCTCAAGTTTGTAAATTTGGATAAGTTGTTGTGATGTGAGCAAATGAAAATATTGACAAAGAGCTTTGCTTGAGACATAAGGATCCTTATCTCCTCGCAACTTCATGAACTTCATTTAATTGATCAACCCTTTAGCATTCACATTATTTTGTCAAAAGTAAATATTTCTTTCTTCATTAATCATGCATTATCTTGTGGGTTTGCGATTTTAATGAGGTAACTATTCATTTCCAGAACGATATTGTAGTGTTGGTGTAAGAGGCTTGATCTGGACAGTTTGAACATAAAACAGGTAGAATATTTGAGCCAAATATGGCCAGTTTAAATGCTAAAGGCTTAAAGACAAGTTATAATCACATCCACTGTTGAATATGAATCACCTTGTGAAAAATCAAAAAAAAACACAAAACCTTAAAACTTACTTGAAATCTTCCTTTTCATTTTGCCTTCTTTGGAATATTAGTACGTTCTACCTTCTCTAGTTGTTAGCTTCTTCCTACTTCTCACATCTAACATCACTGACTTCTGACCCTCTCATTTTCCTCTTTGTTTGTCAATTTCTGATTCTCTCATGTCACTCTCATTTCAGTTCCTTACCATATACTTTCCTACTGTCCTGGCAGCAGAACTGACAAGACTGTTTTTCTCCTTCATCTTCATTCCCAGACAAAAGGCAAAGACCTCAAAATGTTCTAATATTTCTTCACTTTTCATCACAATTGCATTTATGAAAAATCTATGAACTCTCCTGTTTCAAAAGTATTAGTTAAATTCTTCACTTCTACCATTCCAGATGAGTCTAAAGCATAAGTCCAAGTGTATCACTTACCCTTTATTCAACAATTATTTACTCTCTCTCTCTCTTTTTCCATTTCTATGTCTGTTTGTCTCTCTTTGGTTATTACTCATTGTTTATTGTTTCCTAAGCTGTCTTGAACTTTAAAACTAAGGCATGTCATTAGTTAGGTCACTAATGTATTAAGAAGTGTAGGATTGTTGTTTTTAAGTCCGAGGTTAGCCCTACTGAGTACATCTGTGATGAAAGGCATTCTAGCCATGATCACACTGTCCTCTGAGGTATTGTCTATCTAGGGTATATTTCTGGATGGTAGCCTGTAATTTTAGAGATTCAGTTCTTTCTAGTCTGTTGAGCAACCAGATAAACATTTTTTTTTGCCTGAGATTGTAAGGTTGTTTAGTTAGAGGTCAGCCCTGATTGAGCATTCTAACATTAACCATCCCTTTCTTTATATTAGGAGTATGTATGACTCTATCATCTGATTTGCCCTTAATATAACACATTAGGGAGATTTGGCTGCTAGTTCTAACCATTCAAGTGACCACTTGTATTATCCCTCATTGACTCAATTTTCTTATTTGTCAGGATTCTTGAGTAGTTTGTTTAGAGTTTTGGTTGCTGTAGTGGAATTTTGAGCAATTACTCCAAAGTTTCTTCAGTGATCCATAGTGGAGCTGATGCCCCAAAAATTCATCTTTTACTCTTTTCATTGTTTCAGTCATTAGACTGTAGCCATGCTGGGGCACTGTAGATAATTACTACATCACAGTTACATAGTTGCATCATGGTAATTACTCATTCACCCTATCCAATTCCTTGCACCACTTTTATTCATTTTCCTGAAGCTACCCTCTGATATCTTTGCCACCTTCTTCACTCTTTTCCAACAATATTGTTCCTGACCCTCTGTCATACTTTTAGCCACTTGGCATTTAGCCCTGGCATTAAGCCACTTCCTTCAAGACTACAATTTCCTCAGTTGACAGGGAGTCTTTGTCTTGCAAGTTACTTGGTGACCTCACTGGTGCTGGTGCCATGTAAAAAGCACCCAGTACACTCTGTAAAACAATTGGCATTAGGAAGAATATGCCAAAGAACCCTTGCCAAATCAGACTTTGAAACTTGGTGCAAGCCTTTGATTTGCCAACCTCTACTGAACCATCCAACTCATGCCAACATGGAAAATGGATGTTAAATGATCATGATGAGTATATATCCTATAATTTCATTGCTTAGTAATTCCATTGTGAGCACTTGACACATTATTGGTAAATTCTTCATCATTTGTTTTACTCATGTAATAAATATATTAAATATTGTCCAAAGTTTTTATTCTTAGAGTAAATACATAAATTCAGACAAAAGAAAAAATAATTATTGATATCAAATTTACTCAATATGTACCCGAAAAACACCCCCACTTTTAAATTGGAGAAAAGAAGAAACAAAAAGCAAATTTTTAACAATGACTTTTAAATAACGTATTTTGCAGGCAACTGTCTTAAAAATTTTTGTGTATGTGTGATGTGAAATTTTTCTACATAAGCAGTGTACTGTTTGTGAAAGTGCATGGCCTAGTGGTGAGGGTGCTATACTCACAGTCATAAGATTGTGGTTTCACTTCCTAGACTGATCAGTCTGTTGTGTTCTTGAGCAGAACATTTCATTTTGCATTGCATCAGTTCACTTGGCTGTAAATGAATTCCAGCAATGGATGGGAAGCTAACCTTGTGACAGACTGGCCTTCTGGTCAGGAGGAATGTTGTAATCTAGGTTACTCATACACCAGGGAAACCAGATTAACCTCTGGCCTTACAAGACTTAGGACTCATGACAGACCCTAATATAGTTTGAGTATTGTTTTACTTCTCAGTTAATTTTTTTCAAGATTTCTAAAAATATCCTGATCGTAGTACGGAATTGTTTTGTCCTTCAGTTTCTTTTTCATTGTTAATAAAATGTATGTACTTTGTAAATAAATCACAAAGTTAAAAACAGTGTTAATACTGCAATGTAACTGTCCGTAAGGAATTTCCAGCAGACTTGCAGATCTCATGTGGAATTGGTTCTACTTCAGAATATAGCTTTGAAGTTAGTTGTAGACTCATTTCATTCACTTCATCTCACAGTTAGCTATTTCATACTAGTTTCACTGAGATATTTTCTCCAAATTAGATAATATTCTTTTTGCAACTTAGTATTCTTAGTGGCAGTCATCTCTTAACTGTAAAGTTTGAAAGTGAAATTTGTTTGTTAGGTAGACTGACATGAGCTTAGTTGTGTTCTTGCTGCATAAGGTTTTGAACTGTTAACTGATCTGGTTTGTAGTGTTGAAACTTTGTCAACACAGCAAAGGTGGATGGTATGAGAAACCACTCAGGTGTGTGTGTGATCTGACTGAATTCATGATACATCATAATGGTTACTTGACTGTTGGTCTGTTTGTTTTGAGGCTGACCTGGGGCAAACAACAGCAACAACAACAAACTTATAAAAAAAAAACCCAAAACTGAAAAACCAACAAATCAGAGTCTATGACATTTTTTTGAGTCATGACAAAAGCATGAACCTGAATTTATTTACTTACTTTGACTGAATTTTTATCAGCTGACTACAAATGATATAAATAAAACACCTCTACTTTCTGTCCTGCTGTCTTCAACTGTCTCACCACCCCCTCGCTATCACCATACATACAAGTTCAGTATTTATATTGGTTGAGGTCTTCCTATGTTCATTGTATGATGTCATTATCATGGGTGATATCCATTATTGTTTCTGTCACTATTTAGCTCATGAAACTGCTTTATTAATTGTTCTTGTCTTTTTTTTTATTTGTAACTTTTGCTTTATTATTTTGGTTAATGTTTTTTTTTTTATTAAATATTAAATATAAGTTTTTAGTTTAATGAAATGAGTAAATCAGAATAACAATATCTACTGTATATAGTAACTCACTTTTATCTGTCCCATTCATATTCTGTACTAATTAACTTTCATTTTTATCATCATTATATTTTCTCTTTTTTTTTTTTTTGTCCAAATTTTATTTTAAAGATTTGAAAATAAACACATTGCTGTGGGTTAGTAAATTCACTTCTCAATCAATTTGATTGAGAAGTGAATTTACTAACCCACAGCAATGTGTTTATTTTCAAATAAACAATAATGGACTTCCACATAGTTTCCATCATCTACATTGCACTTACAAGGCTATGGTTGACATAACCCAAAGACAATGGTTAAAGACACTTTTATTGAACCTTGGCCAAGTGTCTTTAACCATTGTCTTTGGGTTATGTCAACCATAGCCTTGTAAGTGCAATGTAGATGATGGAAACTATGTGGAAGTCCACCATATATTTTCCTGTTTTTGGTGTTTATGTATACACCAGTCTAAAACCAGTGTTATTTAGAGAATGGTAAAATAAGACACTACAAGTCCTGCGGTTGAATCCAAACATGGCATCAGTGTTATGATTAAAATGAGTAAAAGAATGACATATGTTTTATCTTTTACTTGTTTCAGTCATTAGACTGTGGCCATGCTGGGGCACCACCTTGAAGAACTTTTAATCAAATGATTCAACCTTAGTACTTATTTTTTTTTTTAAAACCTGATATTTATTCTATTGGGGTCTTTTGCCAAGCCACTAAGTTATTGGGATGCAGACACACTAGCATTGATTGTCAAGCGGTGGTGGGGGACAAATACAGACACAAATCACACACACATGATGGCCTTCTTTCATTTTCTGTCTACCAAATCCACTCAAGGCTTTGGTTGGCCTGATGCTATAGTAGAGGACACTTGGCCATGGTGTCATGCAGTGGGACCGAACCTGAAACTATGAGGTTGGGAAGCATGATTTTACCACACAGCCATGCCTGTTTCTGCATATATATATATATATATATATATATATAAAATGAATGTGGGTGGATGCAAATGTTGGTCTGTGTAAAACACCAAAAGGTGCTCGATACACACATCCTCTAGAGATAAGTGTGTGTGTGAATATATATTTATTGAGTATTTTTTGCCCAGATATACTTTGCTTTTTTACAAATAAATATTTGCACTAGAGTGCAATCAGCTAAAAATTTTAAAGACAGTGCCCCATGGTTGTATGTATTGTCTCATGGTTATATTGGTTAGAGACTGAGAATTGTAGATGTTTGAGTCTTTAACCCTATAACATTTAAACCAGCCAAATCCAGTTTCCTAGACCTTCCCTACTATGCCATTCTAAAAATAAGCAATGACATCATCAAAATCTTGAAGTTACCAGATAATGCATGATTAATTCAAACCATTGTGAATAAATAAGTATTATATTTGACAGAGTAATCTGAATGTAAAAGTGTTAAGAAGGTGCTTATTGGTTTTTATCTGATAAGTTGCACTGCTCTTTTATTACAAGACTCTGTACTCTGAATGACTTTCTCCTTAGGTAATAAATAGGGATTCATTTCCTATTTATTGCTCTCTAGTCATTTATCATTTCTGACAAAGTGGCTGCTATTACACACTTACACAAATATATTCTAGATGGTACCCCTCCTACACATGTACACACATTGGTAGATGTCCCTGAAATCACACTCCACTTCAGAAAAGGGCACATTGGATACTTTAGACACACACTATGTTGAAAATTACACATGATAATCACAGCTGGAACATCTTTGCTCATTGGTTTGGTGGGTTAGAGATGACCTGAAGCTTAATCCTTTAGTATTTAACTTGGCCATATCTGGCCCAAATATTCTACCAGTTTTATGTTAAAACTGGTCAGATCTGGCCCAATATTGTATCAGTTTTATGTTCAAACTGGCTGAATCTGGCCTCTTACACCTTTCCTACTATACCATTCTAAAATATACAATCACATCATTGAAATCTTAAAGCTATAAGATAATATATAATCAATTCAAAACAATGTGAATCAATAAGCATTACATTTGACAGAATAATCTGAATGTCAAAGGGTTAACAGCAAGGGGCCAATTACGTAACCTGTCAAACCTATCTAGACATGGATATTATTTTTTAAAAAGGTGGAAAGGCAAGACATGTTGGTTCATATAGCCATTATACATTATGCCTGACAACAAGATGGGATGGTCACAGTTGAAATACGTTTATCATTAGCCAGCTGGATCAAAGCTGACTTAAGATCACATGTCATTAAAAAAAAATGTGACATTTGATTATGTACTGTCTTAGTTACACTGTTTGAAAATAAGATTGTTCAGAGCTGAAATACTTTTGACCATAAAGCTGCTGATTCATGATTGGAGTAAAACAAAATACTTGGTTTAATGATTATATGGCAGTGTTAGGTGTTGATGTGTCTTGGTTATGTTTATGTTGATATATTAACAAGGTTAGTGCTGATGAAATAGACCTATCATCAAGGTTATTTCAGCTTCCACATGTGGGCTCCTGTGTTATTAGCTATAACATTCATTACTTAGCATGACCATAGTTTATTCAAGAAAGACGTAAGTGGGTAGTTTGAAGAAGATTTGGCTGTTAATTCCATCATAGAGGCTGTATGTGGTAGGGTAGGAATAACAGTTCGAGATAGGGTGGGGACAGTGTGTGTATGTGTGTAGCTTTGTTAGTTTGCAAAAAACACACTTGATAGTCTTAGCACAAGGTTTTTTTTTTTGTTAGTCAGATGGCTCATCAAAAACTAACTATTATATGTAAGATTAAGAGGGATTAAGTTCAGCTTTTAGTAAGAAGTAATATATTTTGGCTAGCAAACTGAAAGGTCACATGTATGTGACCTTTGACCTTTGCCTGTAATTACTATTTTTTCCCTCCTGATGTCAATTACAGTGCTGACTAAACTCTACATGTAAGTGTGTGTGTGTTCATGCACCTATATAATTAAGGCTAGTGGCTGACATTCTAAATTTTTTTTTCTGAGAAGTTATTATGATAGATCAATATGTGTGTGTGTGTGTTTAAGTGTTTACTTGTATCCATTTACTGTTACATGGCCTATTCTCCTCATACTTCTCCTCCCATTTTCTCTTACTTTCACTTCTCTCTTCATTCCACTCCTTATAACTCAACTACAATAACTGCAATAGACTACAAACATTGTTTTGCATATTGTTGAGTCACTTCATTTCTTTTCCCTCTTCTAATAATTAAATATCAAGGATTACTACGGAATATAAAACAACAGAAACTACAAAAAAATATACCTAATTAAAAAAAAAATTACTAGTATTTTTACTATTATCTACATATCTAAACTATCTACCTATATATTTACATACTTATTAGTAAAATAAGTGCTAGCATACTTAATGTTGTAAAGAAAGAAATTTTGATTAAAATTTTTCCATTAATGATGGGAACAATCATTTTCTAAATGGCTAATTCTAGTAAGAAAAAGAAACTCGCTAGGGAAGACAACTCTAAAATTTTAATGAATTAAATATGGAGTGTAATGTAGAGGGAATGTGATCTTTAATAGCATGATGGTAATATGAGGTATGTTCAAAAAGTATATGACTTTACTTTTTCCTGCCAAGACTAATGTCACATGAGCAAAATCTTTTGGGTGGGAGGTGGTGTCACCCTTCATGTGCTTGCATGAAAATTTTCACACCTGCAGGCTGTGTCAGTTTGAAGCTGTTACACTTAGAGTGCAGACATATGATGCTTGCTCATTGAATTCATAGGCAAATCTCAGATCAAGGAGTGATACAACCACTTCTAATATGGCCACACTTCAGTGGAGAGCAAGGCATGCCCAGGCTGGCCATCCACAAACTGAAATGAGGAACTGATTGAGAAGGTTTAGTGAATTGTCATAGAAAACAGTTGTGTAACAATCCAGGAAATTGGCCATGTAGTGGAAATAAACACAGGATCAGCACATTCCATTTTTACGCAAGATTTGTGCCTGTGGAGAATGTCCATGAAATTCATCTCCAAAGTGCTGCCCGAGCAGCAGAAGAAACACTGCATGGAAATTGCTCAAGACACATTGGATTGTGCAAACCCTGAGCCAGATTTCATGAAGACCATCATCATGGGTAATGAGACATGGGTTTAATGGTCTCTGCATCCAGTTATCTTGTGTAAAAATGAAAATCTGCTGAGCATGCATATGTCTGTACTGTAGGTATAACAGCTGGGAACTGATACAGCTTAATGGTGTGAAAATATTCACTTGTGCACAGAAAGGGTGGTGTCAACTCCCACCCAAAGGATTTTGCCAATATGGTATTAGTTTTGGTGGGAAAAAATAAAGTCAGATACTCTTTGAATGCACCTTCTATGTATTGTCTATGCCTTGTATGATATAAAATCTGTCAACCTACATATATCTGATAGTCTGAATATATGTATATTTATATATTTATGTATGTATCTATACATGTGTGAGGTTTTATATATTTATACACACTCTGCAGTCGTGGATCAAAAAGAGGCCGAGGAAGGGCAGATGGCACCGCGAGTGTCACGTTGCTCTCAAGCAACTATGCCGTCCCGGGTCGACCTTGAGTGACTTCAACTCAACCAAAGCATTCTATAGGGGATTAGTGGAGGGGAGGTATGACGACGAGCTCGAGGCAAACCTGGACATTGATGAGGAATACCTGACCCGCCTGTTCAGGACGACTTTCGGGCCAGGGCCCATAGACAACTTCCAGAGATCCCTGGCCAGGCAGTGCTACCAAGAAGTACTACCCGTTCAGGATAAGCTCTACAGACATGGCTCGAGAAACATGGGGCCGACCTGCCTGAGATGCGGTCAGAGCGACGAAACCGTTCTGCATGTACTCATGCAGTGTCCAACAATTTCCGACCTGTGGGCTTATGTCGAACAACTACTGTCACGTGTGGGACAAGTTGATTTATCAGCCGAGTCTGTTGTCAATATTGTCACGCTTCCTTCCTTCAAATGGGAAGGAAGAGCTATTTTCATCATTCTTGTGGCTATGGCGAAAGAATGTATCTGGTGGACGCGTCTGAAAGGATTGGAGACAAACACTTTCCTCTTTGGTCAATCTCTCAAGTTCTTCAAGTACCACTTGAAAAGGAAAGTGAGAGTAGAAAGGCAGGTTTTGTCAAGCAAATGTTTCGAAAAAGGATAGGTGAATGTAGCAAGGATGGCATGTATGAATGAAGAAGCCACCTTGAGCATAATCCTATGAACCTGGAAAAATTTAAAAAGAGGGTTACCTACTTGCAAACAAATGTGTTAACATGTGACATTATTGATCGAGGTTACTGTGATCTTTTCCATAGGCTTTTCTTTCCACGGATAAACCCTGTCTGTTTCTTCCTTTACACTTTACTTCATGACATTTCTGTGATACACGATCCCTATTGATTGTTTTTTTCTTTTCTTTCCCTTTTGATCGAAAACCTACACCACTTTTTTTTTTCTCCCCATAAAGAAAAGCTCTACTTTGTAATCTGTCCCGTCTGTGTACAGCCCTGTGTGGCTAATAAAGAAACATATTTATGCACACTCACACATAAAGGAAAAGCTTCAGAAAAAGATATACTAACCACTAGTCTTTTTTCAAGCATGTAGATGAAAAAAGAGTACAAAGCTAGCATGACATATCTTGAATCTCGGGGATAGCAATATACTATGACTTCAAATGGAGCATCATAGAGAGTTCTAGGTCGTACATCAAATTGATTAAAAGAGTGTAGGTTCTCTCTAAGTAAAAGAACATACATCCTTATAAGTTTGAAGTACTGAACTGACCTTCTAAACTCAAGATCAGAGATTTTTACAAGATGTATGCATCTTGAAGAGTGTCTATTATTCAACTTGATGAGCACCTCCATCACGTCAGATTAGTCTCATATTTTAACATCTCAATGCACTCCCATTCAACTGCTCACCACTAGATATAGTATTTTTTTATGTTAACACTAAACATAACAATATTCTTTTATCCCTCTTCCCCTTAAAATGTTTCTTAACATTTCCTTCTTGATTTTACTTGTTTTTTCCTTGCATCTCCTTACAGTCATTTGAGACTGAATAATTGCTAGATTCTGCTCAGCATACTATAAGCTCATCTGACTACTATACTGTCATGAAACTTGAAGTAGCTCTGGAGTAATATTACTTGGTAGAGTGTGAAGCATGAAGATTGGGGAGTATCTCCAAACTGAGCTGCTATTACTCCACATTGAGAAGTCACAGCTCTAGTATTAGAGTGTGGCAGGAAAGAATCACAAGATGGGATTCTTTAAGCTGAACCATCTAACAGGAAACCTAGGGACAGACCAAGAACAAGATGGTTGGATAATATCCGGTCTCAGTTGGTCATGCTTGGGAATCCAGCCAAAATGTCTAATGACTTCTCATGGGCCCCTAGAGAGGAGGTGCTTGAGGATTCTACCTGCAAGACCCGCCAAAGAATAGTGAGTATAGAAGATTGATATATATATAGGTATGTATGTATGTATGTATGTCACCATGTGTATCTCCATTTTAGAATGCATACACTATGTCCCTGCATATTTCACGAAATGACTAAAAGTGTTGGCAACAGAACGATTGTCTGGCCATAGAAATTCACCTCAGAAAATCCATCCTACACGATCTAGCATGGAAGGGCAGGTGTAAAATGATATATACATATATATATATATATATATATATGTATATCTGTGACCCAAACTGTGGATTTGGATATTTAATTACAGTTATTCTCCATAGACTTTAAGGTAGGCAGATGCCGTCTGTCTGTTTGTCTATCATCTGTTTACTGACCATATCTATCTGTTTTATATATTGTCTGCTGTAGGTATAGGACAACAATTTCTAATATACCCTTTTCTAATTTAAGATAGCCAGGAGTGATTTGAGAGAAATTTGGCTGTTACATCTAGCAGGTTACATACCCAAGCAGAAACTTTTTCTAGTTCACTCAAGGTAACTTTTGGTGTCGTCAGGTAGTCTCATATCAGCCACTGTCAAAACACTATGAGGATGTACATACTGCTTGTGACAGTCCCATTGTTTGTATATCAAGAACAACTTATATTGTTTAGTTAGCCTTCATTTCAGGATTTGGGTGTGATTTGTAAGAGTTCTGGCTGACGTTTTCAGCAGGCTGTAACAGCTGAATTGCTGTGTGTGTTTACCTAACTTGAAAAATGTAATAGCTGCAGTACATCTGTTGCATTATTTGTATAAATATATAGATTTTAGACAAATCTAAATCCTGTAAATGAAAGGTGTATAAACAAAACAAACCTATTCTGAATTACCATATTTACATGTGTATGTCACTCTATTTTATGCTTGATTTTAATTGATAAAACTGGGGCATGATTTATACACAAGGCAAAACTAAAACTATCAAGGGAAAACATTTTCTACCAAGATTTAACACTAAATTAGAGGGTGTGACTTATATATTAGTATATAATGGTATTTTTTTCTTAATGTTGGATGAGTTTTTCTCTCTACTCATTATGAGATAAAGCTAAAACTATGAAGGGAAAAAAATTTTCTACCAAAATTTAACACTAAATTAGAGGGTGTGACTTATATATCGGTATTTTTTTCCTAATGTTGGATGGGTTTTTCTCTCTACTCATTATTTAACATGTTTCAGCAAAATTATTTTTATTTTTACAGTGGCAAATAAGTTTCTTCACATATATGAACCCATTAATAGATAGCCAAAATATCTCTGTTGAGAGGGGTATGTTAAACTGAAGATTTAAAGGTCTGTGCTTCAGTCTTGGTTATTTGGTATGTTGATGAGTTTCTAGTATGCTTTTGAAGTTATTACTGATTGAAATCTCTACTGTTTGATTAACTTAGGGAGGATGATAGAATGGACGATTTTTTTTTCTAGTCACATAGATACATATCCTTTCTACTATAGATGCAAGGCTGGAAATTTTGTGAGAGGGGATTAGTTGATTACATCAACCCCAGTACTCGACTGGTACTAATTTATCGACCCTGAGAGGATGAAAGGTAAAGTCAACCTCAGTGGAATTTGAACTCAGAACTTAAAAATGGATGCTAAACATTTTGCCTGGCATGTTAGCAATTCTGCCAGCTTGACACCTTAATCACATAGGTATATATCAATGCATAATCATCATTATATGATTAGAACTGTTGCATCATTGAAGACTGAGGTATTTGAATTTGCTTGTGCCAAATTCCTGGTAATAGCATCTGTTAATTCCTCTGCAAAACATTTTTTAGCTTGAGTTTGTCAACACAATGTAAAATTTATATGTATGTGTGTGTTTGCTTTAGATAAGTGTATGGTGATGAAATTGCAAATGAAAAATGTCAACCATTAGGCGCAGGAGTGGCTGTCTGGTAAATAGCTTGCTTACCAACCACATGGTTCCAGGTTCAGTCCCACAGTGTGGCACCTTGGGCGAGTGTCTTCTGTAGCCTTGGGCTGACCAAACCCTTGAGAATTGATTTGGTAGACGGAAACTGAAAGAAGCTCGTCATAGATTATTTTTTATATATATATATATAAAAAATAATCTGTTTTATCTTCAAACCAGCCAGATCTGGCCTCTCATACTTACCCTATAGTATTATTCTAAAAATTAACAATCACATTATAAAAATATTAAAGTTACAAGGTGATGCATGACTAATTCAAATCAATGTGAATAAATATGCTTTACATTTGACCGAGAAATCTCAATGCTAAAAGTTCCATCAGCTCTGTTCAAACTGCATTGGCTGCAACTGTACTTTACTTGGATCCATTTTAGACAATTATGTATGTCTCTCACACATGAGATCCTCATTCAATGTTTTATAAATGAAGAATGTTGCTTTCAACATCTAGAGGAAGTCATCCATCTTAACCAACTTAGAAGCTTTTATTCACCACTGCAATATCTGCAAACAAGGCTGTAGAGTTGGGACAGACAATTTTCAACTCCTCAGTTTATGGTACTGATAATTCTGATTCTTCTGTTTGTATTTAGTCTAAATCATATATTTCGTATATAGTTATTGAAAGTACACAACAATATAAGCATACTAACCTATTACAATTTGGGTTTCAAGACTAAGTATTCTTTTACTTGTTTCAGTCATTTTGACTGTGGCCATGCTGGAGCACTGCCTTAAAGGGTATTTTTAGTGGAAGAAATCAACCCCAGGACTTGAAGCCTTGTACTATTTTATCAGTCTCTTTTGCCAAACTACTTAGTTACAAGGATGTAAACACACCGAAATCTGTTGTCAAGGCAATGGTGGGTGGGTGGAATAAACACACAGACAGACACTCAAATACATGTGTGTGTGTATGTGTGTGTGTGTATATATATATATATATATATATATATATATATATATATATATATATATATACACATACATACATATACACATACACACACACGACAAGCTTCTTTCAGTTTTTGTCTAGAAAATCCACTGACAAGGCTTTGGTCAGCCCAAGACTATAGTAGAAGCCACTTGCCCAAGGTGCTATGTGGTGGAACTGAACCCGGAACCGTGTGGTTGGAGAGTAAGCTTCTTACCACACAGCCACATTCCTTTTTAATATTAATTATTGAAGAAGATACAAAAAGTTAATCATTTTACACTACATACACACTCAGAACTCTTCTTCCATTCCACCTGTCTCACCACCACATTTATCCAGATACCAAGTGCTAAAACATCTCTGCCCACTCCACTCCAACAAAGTGATTGGTCCAGGGAATGTCTCTTTCATTATTCTCAAACAATGCACTTTCAAGCTAGTTACTTGCCTACACGAAGGCGTGTCCTATTTCCAAGAAATGTAATCTGTCTGACCTTGTCCACTGATCTCCAACCACATTTCTAACATTTTAAAAATGAAAGAAGCATTCATTAACTACCACTGCCACCTTTATCACCTTTAGTTTGCAATTTCCTCCTTGGTTCATGTTGTTATTGTTTGACCCCAATTCAAACCTGATCAAGAAGACTTAAGATCAAGATCATTGATAATTTCTTTTTTATTTATCAGAGTCTACCAATGTGTCCTCTTTTTTAAACAGTAGTATAAAATTTAAGAGAGATTTGGCTGTTTTCTTGCAGATTGAACAATTATATAGAGGTTCTATTGTTGACTTTAGAAACCCTATTTTTTTTATTGAGATTTCAATTTAAATACCAATTTTATTGTTGTCAGTATCAGGTTCTTTTTGTTTTTATGGTTTAGTCTGACACTGAAGAGTGTCACCCAAGACTGTTTTTTGTGCCTCTGAGACTGGTGAGGAGAAAGGAAGAGACCTGACCTGAATACTTGCAGCAGAGTAGATTTATCTAATAGCACCCTAAGACCAGGTGGTGGTGCTAAGCAGGGTGACAGAATGACCCTTTAGATATGGCCATTTAAACTGACCATATCTGGCTCAAATATTCTACCTGTTTTATGTTCAAACTGGCCAGACCTAGCTTCTCATGCCTACCCTACAACATTATTCTAAAAATAAGCTCTCACATCATCAAATTCTTCAAGCTACAATGTAATGCATGAATATTTGAAAACTGAATAAATAATCCTTACATTTGATAGAGTAATCTGAATGCAAAAGGGTTTTAACTCTGTCAATCAAGAACAAGGACTGTTTCCTTGACAAGTTACTCTCAAGTGTTACATTGACCTGAGTTTATGGAAGAAGACATTTGCCCAATGTGTACGCTTAGTGGGACTGAACACAGAACTATGTAGTTGTAAAATGGATGTGTTGCCTGCAGAGCCATCTTATCTTATCAATGATCTCTAAGACTATTCGTACTTCTGTGTTTTTATTTTTAATGCTTTATTTTACAAAATACCTCTCCTCCCCTTCTCAACTGCATTTTAGCTTAGTACACTCTGGCAGATAAAACTGGGATATCTACAAGAATTTGTTTTTTATGTAGCAACAGTTTTGTATCTTTTGTCATAATAAATTGGTTTGCTGACATTTTTTAGAATTGCCAGACCTGTTTTTGCTGACAATAGGGAAGAATAAAACAAGTCACCAACAACAGTTTTACAGGAAACAAAAACACACACAGTAATAGCTAATCATGTTTAAAATGGTTGGGTACTCAAGAACTTTGTACTGTTGCTGGCCTTGACTGTAATTCTTTTCAATGTCTAACACATTCAATAATGATTAAAGCTGTTTAACACAAACTTTATTTGTTGTAACCTATAAAAATTTAGTTTTTCTATTTAAATAAATAAAAAGACTGACCCACATTGTGTAAATTAAATGGAAAATGTGTCTGAGGTGGCCTAGTACAACAGTGTAAGTAATGCAGGAGGATTTAACTAAAAATACTTATACACTAGAGTGAAGAAAATAAATGTAGTGAGACTAAACATTACAGGCCATGGATTTTATTCTATATAAATTTTAATATGAATATATTTACAGTATTTATCCTTATATGACTTGTTAAGATTATCTCTACAGATTTTCTGTAGCACTGATTTTGCTTTGATGTTTCCAAATCAAACATAACAAAATCAGTGTTGGCTATCATTTCTATAGAAAATCTGTGGAGATAACCTTAGTAAGTGATGTAATAGCATTGCTAACACAGTAGAACACAGTGTTGACTCATAAAAGCATTTAATATACTTTGTAGCATCCCAGGAAAAAGTAATAAAGAAATAAATATACTTTGTAGATATTAATATTATGGTTGCATAACAAAATATGGTGTCCCTACAAGTCATTGTTATTCTTATATAATGCAAGAAACTTAATACAAAACATTGTGAGAAGAAATTTAATGCAGAACAGATTTGATGGGTGGCATTAAATTTGAGTGTAAAAAGAAAAGATAAGACTGGAAAATCTATTATTGATTTTTAGATACCAAAGTTTAGAGTTGTATTATATTCACAATTTCATTGTACTTCAATAAATATGGTTTATGTGGGTACTCCCAGGGTTTGATTGCATTGTGTAGTGTCTTAGGTGAATGTCTTTAGTTTTAGGTCAACAAATATTTAGTGAGTAAAATTTGATACACAGAACTTATGTGGAAGCCTGTTATGTTGTATGTATGCATGGCTGTGTGGTTAAGAAGCTTGCTTTGCAACCATGTGGTTTTGGGTTCAGTTTCACTGTGCAGCATCTAGGCAAGTGTCTTCTGTATAGCCCCAAGCTGACTAATGCCTTGTGAGTGACTTTGGTAGATGGAAACTTTATAGTAGCCTGTCATATATATATATATAATTTAGATTCAGTTGAATTAGGTAACTAAGTTGAAGCACCAAGTCAGTTCTGTATTATCCGCACAGCTTGAAGTAAGGTGAATAAAATCAAAATAAGTAACAGGATATCAAGTAGTAATGCAGTACGACTTTCAAGTGGCTTCATATAATTGAACAATGCAATCATTATATCAATTTTAATGCAGTGCCATCTTCAACTGCACAAATAAATAAATAGAATTTTAACCAGTTGGACACATTAATATAATTTTTCTCAAATACTTTAACAGCGCAAGAAGATGGAGGAAGTTCATGTTGTCGCTATTGCAGCTAAGAATAGACTACACTTCCAAGAATCGCATGAAGCCCATTAGGGTCATAGCGTTGTAAAGGATTGTAATTCATTTATCTCTTTATCAACTACTAAATCTAAGATTAGAAGATTATGTCTGTTTTGAATGAAGGACAAGAGTGAGTTGAGAGTTCATGGCTAAGTATGGTCATAAATATTGTCATATGTATCCCTTTTCCTCAGGGAGAAAAGAAGACATTAGGAGTAGTCAATTGGATATAAAGTAACTGTCTATAAAATTGATGTAATGATTGTATTGTTCAATTAAATGGAGCCACTTGAAACGGTCGTACTGCATCACTACTTGATATCCCGTTGCTTATTTTGATTATATATATATATGTATGCTTTTATTCTTTTACTTGTTTCAGTCATTTGACTGCTGCCATGTTGGAGCACCGCTTTAAAAGGTTTTATTTGAACAAATCAACCCCAAGACTTATTTCTTAAGCGTAGTACTTATTCTATTGTTCTCTTTTGCTGAACCTTTAAGCTACAAGGACATAAACACAACAACACCGGTTGTCAAGCGTTGATGAAGGGGACAAACACACACACACACACATATATATACACACATATATATATATATAAAAAAATTCTTGTCAACCAGTGATAGTTTGTTGTCCCTGTAACTTACTGGTTCAGTTAAAGAGACCAATAGGATAAGTGCCAAACTTTAAAAAAATAAGTACTTATTTGATATATTTGACTGAACACATCAAGCTGGTGCCCCTGCTTGGTTGCAGTCCAATGACTGAAACAAGTAAAAGGTAAAAGAACAAAACAAAACAACAAAAAATATCTTTTACTGATAAAATTGGTGTGTGAAGCAAAAATGCCTTATGGTATTTATTCCATATAAGTTGCACAGATATGTTCTTGTCACTGATTGTTACTGCCAGGAATGTCATGAAATGCTGCACTTCAAATGCATGATATTAAAATGTAAAGCAATAACTAACAATGTTTTTGATTTGTAGAAAGTAATGAGTTAGCATTACATTGTCATCATCATCATTTAGTGTCCATTTTCCATGCTAGCCTGAGTAACACAGTTTGACTGGTGCTGGTAAACCAGAGAGCTGTATCCGGCTCCAATCTGTTTTGGCTTGGTTTCTGAGGCTGGATGCCCCTCATAATGCCAACCACTCCATAAAGTGTACTGGGTGCCTTTTGCATATCACCAGCCTATTTTTTATTTTTTTCAGTGGGACTCTAGTTTTGTCTAATGGCTTATTTATCTTGCTGAATAAGCCATCAGGTGAAATGATCCCATTCAAAATAAATTTGATAACAAATTTTACTTTTATTTTTAGTGATGAGTCTGTCAGTAAATGTTCTGTTGTCATTCTTAAATTTTCTTTAAAATAACATTGCCACAGTTAACTTCATGAGAGTTGCAGGCACAGCCACACAATTATGAAGTTCATTTGTTACTATGTGGTTCAGGGTTTGTTCCCACTGTGTGGCATTGTGGGTAAATGTTCTTTGGCCTCAAGCTGACCATGCTCTGTGAATAGAATTTGTAAATGGAAACCATAAGCTTATCATATACATGTGTATAGGTGTGCTGGCACCACATTAAAAGCTCCTGTACTTGTAGCATGTAAATAGCACCCAGCACACTCTGTAAAGTGGTAGGCATTAGGAAGGGCATCCAGCCATAGAAGCCAAGCCAAATCAGACTGGAACCTGGTGCAGCTCTCCTGCTTACTAGCTCTGGTCAAACCATCCAACCCATACCAGCATGGAAGAGAGACATTAAATGATGATGATGAGGATAAGCATGACTGTGTGGTTAAGAAGCTTGCTTCGTAACCACATGGTTTCTGATTCAGTCCTGTTGCACAGCACCTTGATCTCTGGGTCAAACAATGCACTGTGAGTGCATTTGGTTGGTGGAAATTGTGTAGAAGCCTGTCATGTATATATATATATATATATATATATATATATTTGTGTGTTTGTGTTTGTCCCTCTCACTGCTTGATTGACAACCATTGTTGCTTTGGTTATGACATTGTATCTTAGTGGTTCAGCGAAAGCTACCTATAGAATAAGTACCAGATTAAAAAAATTGATACTGAGGGCAATATGTTCAACTAAATTCTTTAAGGCAGTGACTGAAACAAGTAAAAAATAAATGTGTGCCTGTTTGTAATCTTGGAAACAGAGTCACTGCCCAGACACACAGTATCCTTGTTTACAATCTGCCATGCCTGGCCATTGAGCTGTTCATTGTTTAAAGGACAATGAGAAATATTACCTTACTCGGAAACAAGTTAGTGTTAGTGATAGGAAGAGCACCTGTCTACCTTAATGCATTTTGTTCAACCCATGCTGGATATGCAAACATTAAAATGATAATGATATCTATTGATGGGCTCCCACACATTTCCCATCGGTCAAATTTCACTGACAAAACATGTTTTAACTCCTCAAGGTTATAACAGATAATGCCTGTGCATGATACTGCCCATTGAGATCAAACCAGGAATTGTGTAATCTAAATGTCTTAACCAGATATTGATCTCAGTCTATTTTTCTTTGTATTGTATGTGTCTTTAGCCTGATTGACCATATTCTTTCTGTTGTCTGATTGGAAATGAGATCTGTATTGACAACCATTAAACTCACTTTCATTTTATTTTATCTACGTGGCATACATTGATTTCAAACTGGAGCACAGTGTTTCATATTGATCAGAGATAGGGTGGTGGTGGGAGAAAATGCAACATGATTGTGTGATATTTGCACATTTCTGTTATTACAATTTAAATTGCTATATTCAAATTGTTTTTTAAGCAGATCTGTGTTTGATGTCCTATTTATGACTATCTCATCTTTATATGTGTATATTTAGCACTACATTTTCCAAAGAAACTTTCCGATGTTCCCAATGCAGGATATGATTTGAGGAGATCTGGTTGTTGCATCTAGCACATTTGGTAACCACAAAGAAGTTCTCGGGACATCTCGCTGTGCCCATCTCTTATGTATGTCCCATCTCACAACTGATGAAACCAATGTGGTTGATGTTTCTATGTTTCTTAAGGAATATGGTGTTATTAATGAAGTGGAATGCTTAGAATCAAGTACTGAAATATGATTGTATAAACATGGCTTCTCTAATGTTTGCCTTTATTCTGTTAATCTCATCCATTATGTAGCACATATAACTGACATGTTGGCATTTATGTGATGATAATACAATTTACACAGCAATGCCTATTTTTATCTTTCCATAATCTAAAGAGGCATTTTAAAATTAGATGACAGACAAACTCATATGTTGTTATTTACTCCTGGCTAATCCTGTTAGAGCAGGCATGTTTAAGCTGAAACTATCTTTTTTTCTTGTCGCTATCTGGTACTGCACTATCTAATGTTCACTTCCCTTATTCAAGATGATAGAATATGATTTGTGAGAAATTTGACTGCTATTTCTGCACGTTAAGTTAACTATATTGAGAGGGTTCCTCATTGTCCAATATGTAAGGGTTGTTGTTAAACCTTAGATCAACCCTGGTAAAGCACAAACTTGTCTTCAAAGACATTTCACCTGTGACCATCTCATCTATTTAAAGGTCTATAAGCATTATATTGTGTAATGTGTTCTACCTTTTTATGCAAGAGTAGCCAGAGATAAACCGATATAGATCTAGTCTTAATAATTATGCACTTTCCTTTTTAAGGTGGCAAGCTGGTAGAATCATTAGCACACTGGACAAAAATCTTAATGGCATTTCATGTCTTTATATTCTGAGTTCAAATTCCACTGACATTGACTTTACCTTTCTTCCTTTGGAGGAGGGGGTTGATAAAATAAGTACCAGTTGAATACTGGGGTTGATATAATCGACTCTCCCACTTCCACAAAGTTTTGACTTTATGCCAAAATTTGAAACTGATAATTATATTCTTTTATTTTTCTAAGGGATCCATTTAGATTGCTGCATGAATTACCATTGGTGTTTCATTTCAGGGATCAAGACTGTTCCAAGTCCATAACAAGTAAGCTGGGATCTATAATAATTCATCCCAGAGGTTGGCTTCAATTATTGCCATATTTGATGGCCTATAAGACAGATGAAATTACAAGATGCATTTTCAGTTTTGGTAGGCCCTTTCTTGAACTAACATTTACTAGTAACTTAAAACCTGATCTTGTATCCTGTGTTCTATGAGACACAGGTGGAATATTTAGGATTTTTATTTTTGTTTTTGGAAAGAGTGTACCTTGTAAGCCATCAAAAATAGACTTGCATTTGTCTGGAGCCCTTGGACTAATTAAGCCAGAAGTTAATCTGGTTTCCATGATGTATAAGTGACTGAGATCACAACTCTCCTCTTCCCTGAGTGGGACACCAATCCATCACAGGTTTAACTCCTCAGCTATTGAAAAAAATGTTTAACTGAGTGGACTGGGTCAGTGTGAAGTGAAGTATTTTGCTCCAGAACACAATCCATAACCTGCTCTTGGAATGGAAACCATGATCTTTATGATCATAAGTGCAGCATTATAACAACTGGGATACACACCATGAAATATAGTTTATCAAATGTAAAAAAAATATCTATTTAACATGTTGCATAATGTGAGGAATTTAGCATCTTCAGTCAATTACATTATCTAGTCTAATATTTTGCTGGTACTTAGGTTTATAGATTTTTGTTTTTTGTAAGGAGTAAAAGACAAATTTGATATCGGCATAAAGTGATATAATTTATGCAGAAAAGATATTTTTATTTGATGTACCAAGCCTACCATTAATGCTAATACATATACACACATATATGAATAAATACATTCAAGGAACCTCTGTATAGTTTTTATCTACTATATTTCTTGACTTGATGTTATGTGAAAAGATGCCTGAGGTACAGTGAGATTGAACTAAATAAATGCAGAGAGAATTTCTTACCCACACAGCCATATGTGAACCCTTGGATTAGTAGAATAATTAGACTGTCAGACAAAATGCTTTGCAGTATTTCTTTAGGTTCTTTACATTGTGAGTTCAAATCCTGCCAAAGTCAGCTTTTCCTTTTCCCACTTTTTAGTATCGATAAAATAAAGTATCAGTCAAGTACAAAAGTCCATGGTATTAGCTAATCCTCTTCCTTCAAAATTGCTGGCCTTGTGCCAAAAATAGAAACCAGTAATCTAGCAGAATTAACATGGCAGGCATTTCTTCTGACTTGACATTCTGAGTTCAAATTCCACTGAGGTTGACTTTGCCTGTCATCCTTTCAGGGTTGATGAAATAAGCACCAGTTGAGTACTGGGGTCAGTGTAATTGATTAGACCCCACCCTGCAAATTTCAGGCTTGTGCCTATTGTAGAAAAACTTATCATTATTTGATTATTTACCATTCTATGCTAATGATTTATTAATTATTAATAGCTATATCAGTTAGGTTAGAGTAATAACATTCTTAGTCATAATTAGACATATATAATTTGTGTAGGTATAACCAGTGCATTGTTTTAGAAACTTGTTTGGGTTATATGTTTTGTACCTACTCCCATTTAACTCATTTACAGACACACCACATACACATACACTTTCTCTCTACCAATACAGAATCACTAAAATCACATGCTACTATTTTTTTTTTCTTAATAATAATAATAATGAAATTAATTGTATACAGTGCTCAGGTGCACCACAACTTGTCAGAAAGTGCATATAAATTACATGCAGTAATGTAGAAATGTCTGGAAAGCGAACAATGAATGAGTCAGATACATGCTTGTGCGTGTATGGAGGGGAGAAAATCAAGTGTAGTGTTGGCGAATCTCAGGAAGCATGGAAGTTTTGAAGGATGCAGTGCTCCGACAACTAACAACCGATGCCGGCAGTTTGTTCCATGCTTCAGCAACTCTCAGCGTAAAAAAATGTTTCCTGAAGTCATGGGAGCTGTGCTGTTTTCTTACTTTGTAAATATGTCCACGGGTGTTAGATGGGTGGAGTTTGAAGAGGTGCTCAGAGTTATTGTTTGTGCGATGGTTGATAATTTTATGGGTGTCTGCCAAGTCAGCTGCCAGACGTCGGAGTTTCAATGTGTCCATGCCCAGGGAAGTAAGGCGTTCAGGATATGGCAAATGCCTGATGGAGGGTATTCTTTTGGTTGCACGTCGCTGAACAGCTTCCGGACGATTGATGTCCTGGGCAAGATAGGGGTTCCAGACCGGTGATGCAAATTCCAGGTGAGGTCTTACCATAGCTATATAAAGCCGCAGATAGATAGCCGGAGAGCGGCTCACAAAGGATTTGGTGAGTGATGCCAAGACACCCTCAGCCTTCTTGACAATTTTAGCGATGTGTTTTGTCCAACGCAAATCACTGTCAACAATAACACCCAGGTCACGTTCACATGAAGACTTTTTGAGACTAGTGTTGTGGAAAGGAAACATATACTGGATAATGTAGTTCTTAATCTCTTGTACATGAGGCAAAAAGAGAAAGTAGTTGCTTCAGGAACACAGTTGATTCTAAGTCTGCTGGATCACAGCTGACATACTATCAAACAACAACAAACAACATTTATAACTAACTGCAGAGTGCTAAAAGTGGAAGTCACTGACTTCGGAGTTTGCATGAACAAACCTCATCCTACTCATACAAACCTGCTGAAGTGGACATTAAATGTTGATGATTATGATGATGATGATGATTAGGCCCCACCCCCCCAGCTTCCTTATATACACGATAATGCTGCCACTCTATCACTTTGCTGCCTTGAGAAATAATAATAATAATAATAATAATAATAATAATAATAATAATAATCCTTTCTACTATTGGCACAAGGCCTGAAATTTTGGGGGAGGGGACTAGTCGATTACATCAATCCCAGTGTTTCATTGGTACTTAATTTATTGACCCCGCAAGGATGAAAGGTAGAATTCGAACTTAGAATGTAGTGATGAGTGAAAAACCACTGAGCATTTTGTCTACTGTGCTACTGTGCCAGCTCACCACCCTAATAATAATAATAATAATAACAATAAGCAGAAAACAAGTATGATACTCAGTGTTTTATAGGGCATGCATGCATTTCATCAAAATACCAAAATAATCATGTAACAGTTGTAGAAACATTATGCAGTCATGCAGTTCACCTCATCAGTGTCCTACCATAAATACAACAATTGATGTTAAAGCTCCAAATATATATTCAATCCAGCTACCCCCATGCTAATTATCAACAATCTTGCTTGTCGCTCAAAATAGCAGAGGATAAACAAAGCATCATGTCAAGGATGTATGAATAATGCCAGGCTACTCTCAGATCCAAGTGCACAACCAGAGAGAAATACAAAATAGACTATTTTGTGTGTATTCTTCCAAGAAACAAGTTAACCTTTGTTCTATAAGCTCATAATAATCCTGAAAAAGTTCAAACAAATTTATTTTATTATGGGGTAGGACTGCCTTTGGTTGTAATTACAGCTTGACTTCTACGAGATATGAACTTGTTCAAAGTTTGAATTGTTTCCAAATGAATTTTTGTCCATTCTTCAGCTAAAACAGTCTCCAGTTCTTGTCTTAATGATGGTGGAGGATGTCGACTCCTTACTTGTTTTTCTATAATGCACAATAAATGTTCAATAATATTGAGATCTGGGGACTGTGGTGGGCCAGATAAGATGTTCAACTTTACTAGAATGTTCCTTGTGCCATTCAGTAACAACTTTAGCTATGTGAATTGATGCATTATCATCCTGAAAGATTGCATTTCCCTCTGGAAACAGTTCTGCAACCATAGGATGAATTTGATCAGATAAAATGCTTACATAGTTTTGACTATTAATTCTGCCATGAAGGGAAACCATTGGGCTGGCAGATTTCCAAGATATAGCCCCCCCCCCCCCGATCATCACAGATCCTCCTCCGTGTTTAACAGTTGGAAGAAGGCAGTCTGGGTCAAATGCGTCTTTTGGTTGTCCTCCACACGTACATTCGGCCGGTGGTCAGAAATAAGGTAAAGGATGACTCGTCTGAGAAAATAACATTCTTCCACTGCTCTAGGGACCAATTCTGTAAGTTTTTACTCCACCCTAAATGCTTTGTTTTTGAAAGTAGTGGCTTTCTGATTGCAGCCCTCCCATGAAATCTGGCTTTGTACACCTCCCGGCAAACAGTTTTTGTGGAAACTGGGTTCTTGAGGTGGTCATTAAGCTCTGCAGTAATTTTGGGAGCTGTACTTTTGTGATCCTTTCTAACAGTTCACATACGGTCCCTATCTGAAAGTTTTGGTTTCTTTCCAGAGTTTTGTTTTGACTAGGTTCTTCCCCCTTTCTCAAAGGCTGTCATTACTTTCGAGATAGTACTTCTTGATACACCAAACATTTTGGCTATTTTCGTTACGCTAACACCTGCCATACAAGCACCAACAATTTGACCTCTTTGAAAGTCTGATAGATCTGTCATTTTAATTACCTTTCTCTGATGATATCTGAAAAGAAACAGCAATTTTAGCAAAACATATCAAGCAACACTAATAATAAATCAAAAGACATAAAAATAAACAAGCATTTGACAGATATTTCAAAATTATGATGCTATAATGCTAGGCGTTTCCGTTGTTTTGTCCAAACCCTGTATGTGTGTGGGTGTGTGTATATATATATCATCATCATCATCATCATCATCATCATTTAACATCAGTTGTCGTGGTTGATTCTTTGGGACAAATCATGTGATTGTTTAAAAAGGGCTAGAATGACAATGCTAAAATGTATTTGAAACAATGGACAACAGTCAAAATATCAAAATGGATGGGTAAATAAGCATCCTTAAAGTGAAACAACAGTATCAAAGGTAAACAAAGGTATAAACAGATATAGGAGAGGGAAGGGAATGTCACCTTTCAAGTAACTCAAAATAGGTAAATGTAAGCTTTCCATAGTTTAATGCAGTTTAAATATGAAGATTAAGATTGTTTGGTATTGGATATTTATTGCGTACAGTTTTCCTAGTCAATTTAATGACCATGGCAGGTGGACTGTGGAAATAAATAAATAGGCAAAATCTTTTTCTACAGATCCTTTCACTTCTATAAAAAGATTAAAAAAGTATGGAAGACCCTACATACAAAAAACTATGTCCATTTAGGTCGTCTGTATTTGACACAATCCTGGTAATGTGCACTTGGAAAGAGGTATCATCACTCATGTTGATACCCAGATCCCTCACTGATTTAGGCTCTGGGATTGAAATTCCCTGTGGACCAGTGTACCCTGTAAGCTTCATATTCAGTTTTGGACGCTGGTAGTGCAGGGCTTGGAATTTTTCAGCATTAAACTGCATATTATTATCCTCAGCCTGTCTGTAAACTGAGTCCAATTCCTGCTGCAGATGTGCAACATCACTGGGGTTCTGTATTTTCTGCGAAACCTTTGTATCGTCTGCATAGCTTGCAAGGGTGGCTATCTGGGCATATCTGAGAGGGCCACTATAAAAAGCAGTGATCCCATAAAAGACTATAAATAGACAGTGCCCTGTGGAACACTGCTCACTATTTGTGTTTTTATAGAGGTGGCTCCATTAGCCACAACTGCCTGACTTCTATCTTTCAAAAAGTCATGTAACCACTCTCCAAGTTTTCCAGCTATGCCAAGATCATGCAGTTTGTGGCATATCATACCATGATCCACCTTGTCAAAAGCTTTTGCAAAATCAAGGTATATTATGTCCACATTTGAGTTGTTGAGTAGCTGCCTCAACACCCAGTCATAATGTTGTAAGAGCTGGGTCAGGCAGCTCCTACCTGGCTGAAAGCCATGCTGGATATCACTCAAGGAATGCGGTTAGTTTCTCTCTGACTATCCGTTCTATGACTTTGCTAATGTGTGAAGTCAGAGAGAGAGGCCTATAGTTTTTGGCATTTGCTCTGCTTCCCCCATTATGGATTGGGCATATTATTCCCTCCTTCAGCTTGCTTGGCAGTCTGCCATTTGCAAGAAAGCTCTGGAAGAGAATCTGGAGGGGTTTTGCCAGGGCATTCTTACATGATTTGAGGAGGATTGCTGGGAAACCATCAGGACCAGCAGTTGAGTTTGCGTCCCACTTCATCTATGGCTAGTAGTATATCTTCTCTGCTAATGACGATGTATTCCATCGTAACTGCCTCGCTGGTTATAGGTGAGGCAGCAAGGAAAGTCCACTGGTTCGTTCGCTTGTCTGTGTTCCAACGGGGTGGTAAAGACACTTTTGAACTGGACATTCAGTACTTCACTGATCCTCGTTGGACTGTCTGTGAGGGAGCCATCCTTTTGGAAGAGGGGTCCTACCTTGCAGCGTACTGAGGCTGTTTCTTTCATGTAATGAAAGAAGGCCTTTGGGTTTGACTTAATGTTTTTTATAACCCAGGCTTCTTTGTCTGCTTTCTCCCTCGCATAGGATTGTTGCAGCCTTTTTTCAATCTCCATCAGTCTTGTCAAAGTGTTTTGTAACTAAATTAAAATCTTCTATCAAAATTTTATGTAAGAAGCTCTTTGTTTAAGTAATATTCCAAATATTTCATTAATGTAAAAGAAAAAGAAAAAAAGAACATTTTTAATTAATATAACCACATTTCATTAGATATGTGGTTACAAAAAAGGTTAAGTTAATGGTTGAAGCCCATTATTTCAGGCAGGTATGTAATTGCCTGTTTTCTCAGTAAACTTTTATAAACTGTTTCTATTCTCGTTAATTTCAGTCTGAATTATCAAGCAGGTCAGGCAAATGTATTTAATTACAACAACTTGGGACATTTATTTTTTCCATTCATTCTCTCTGTTATACACGCTCTGGGTATTTTCCTTGATACTGTCAGACAGCAGCTAGAGTTTGCCAATGTAATGAGGTAGAATGTTGCACTGACTTTGTGCTTCTTGTTGCAGTCGTTGAAATGTCTGACACACACACACACACGTATTGTTGTGTGTCAATTATGTGAAGTTAAATTTTCTGATTTACAGTTTAATTTCATCCCCTCAGATCAACTAACTCCCCCACCAGCCTGTATCATACATTTTCTCAACCAATCAATTGGCATGCCTGTTTGCATGGTAATGGCAGCCAACAGCAGCAGCTCTATGTTAGTCTTCTAGACTAATCAGCCTATAGTGCCTGGCTTATATAACTGGATCTGTCTGGTTGTTCACAGTCTCACTGTTTCTGGTCATCATAGTCATGTTACAGCTGTTGTAGCAGTCGCTTACACAGAAGATTAGACATGACATACAGGGTTTTGCAATCAGCTCAGATGCCTTTCTACAAACCTCAAGATATTCTATTCAGAACTGACCAGCCCAATGTTGAAACCAGTTGTGTTTACCAGAGCTCACGTCAAGAACAGTCATCAACTTGCTGTCTACTATTTAACAAAAGTCACTACTTTTCACAGCTATAATTTCCTCAGTACAGAACTCTTCAACAACTCTATAACAATTAATTTTCCATCTTAGATTCCACTGAGAGTCGGTGGTCATGGATATGTAAACCCATATGTTTATGTATACACTGCAGATTCACGTGTGTATCTCATGCTTAACAGATATACATCATGCAAACTCATTGTATTCACACAAATATATTTTTTATATAGATTCACTTGTATAGTCCTATATGCACTATACACTTGTATTGTGCTGTATGCACTCACAAACACACATATTCTCTATTTGTAAGAGTAACTTGTATGCACGCGTGCACACACACAAACATATACTTTTATACACAGAAATGGCTTTGTGGTTAACAAGTTTACTTTCACATCTATGTATTTTTAGGTTTCAGTCTCTCAGTGTGGCACCTTCTATAGCTGCATATTCACCAATGCTTTGTGAGTAAATTTCATTTGTGTTTATGTGTAGTTTTGTATGTGTGCATATTGTGGTCAACTCTGATACAACAGATCCATCATTGAAAATGTTCCAGACAATCAAGAGAGCAGAATGAAGCAGGCATTAAGCGATGATGATGATGATCATCATCATCATCGTCTTTTAATGTCTGCTTTCCATGCTAGCATGGGTTGGACGATTTGACTGAGGACTGGCGAACCAGATGGCTGCACCAGGCTCCAATCTTGATTTGGCAGAGTGTCTACAGTTGGATGCCCTTCCTAATACCAACAACTCAGAGTGTAGTGGGTGCTTTTACGTGCCACGGGCACGAGGGCCAATCAGGTGGTACTGGCAACGGTCACGGAAAATCGTGTGTTTTTTTTACGTGTCACCTGCACACAGGTGCCAGTAGATAATATATACATGTAAACACGTGTGTGTTACTGTCTCCTTCACTTGACATAACGGGATAATTGTGAAATGAGCATCACTTGTCATACAAGTGCTGTCCTTTGTTTCCAAACATGTCCTGTTATGAACAAAATATTACCTTACTTGGAGATTGTTGAGTGTTGGCATCAGAAAAGGTATCCAGCTGTAGAAAATCTTTCTCAACAAATTCCATCTGACCTATGCAAGCATAGAAAAGTGGACATGAAAACAATGATAATGACAATGACATATTATATAGGAGTAACTGGGGAGAGAGAAACATATATTGCAAGGCGTGAAATTGAAATTTTTCATTGGTATAGGAAGACGAAATATCTTGGGTAATGTAATGGAATAGGCAAGACAAGAGGAGACACATGGGACAGAGAGTAGTTGAAGAGGTCACAGAATATGGCCTGGAATTTTGTGAGGAGGGAGACAATTGATCACATCAATCCCAGTACTTCAGTGGTACTTAATATACCAACCTTGGTGGAATTTGGACTCAGAATGTAAAGAGAGGAAATGCCACAAAGCACTCTGTCTGGTGTACTAACAATTCTGCCAGCTCAGCACCTTAATAGTAATAATAATAATAATAATAATAATAATAATAATAATAACTAATGTGAGGATCAAATGATGTATTTTATTGGCAAAATATGACCATCCTCAAGTATAACAATATCTGTTTCGACACATGTTTTCATGTCAAGAATCTTGACATGATTAAACGTAATAATATCTAATCATTATAGAAATAAGGATTGAAACAATGCTGCAAGTATTGTAGAAAAGTAGGTGTAATCATTGCAAATTGTAAGTGAGCCATCCTGAATGGCCTTTAATACCAGAAAGGAATGTGGTTTCTGGATGGAAATGATGTCATTCACCTTCGGCATAAGATGCAGCTTTCATCATTTAGTCTCAGCTCAGTTTTATTTCTGCATGCCCACTTTACAACAAAAAACACATTCTAATCCTTATACACACACACACACATGCAGACACACAAACACACATGCACGCGCGCGCGCACACACACACATGCAGACACACAAACACACACGCGCGCGCGCACACACACACACACACACAAGTATAAAGTCTGATACTTATTCTATCAGTCACTTTCTGCTGGACCACTAAATTATGCCGATATAAAGAAACCAATACCAGTTGTCAAGTGGTGATGGCAACAAAACACAAATCTCTCTCTCTCTGTCTCACTCACACATACACACACATGCACACTCTATCTCTCTCACACACACACAAACACCACAAGCTTTCACAGTTTCCATCTATTAAATTTGCTTGTAAGATATTGGTAGGCTTGAGGCTGTAGTAGAAGACACTTGCCAAGGTGCTGTGCAATGGGACTAACCTGAAGCCATGTGGCTTTGGAAAATGACTTCAGACATTTAAGATCACAAAAAAAAATGTAAAATTCATTTTTGTTCATAGATTTTAAATGTACTCGCTTCTGTGAAGTATAAAATATTTTCTTTGTACTTCTATGACCTTGTGAAGGCACATAGAGTATCAGGCTCACAATCATGAGGTAGTGAGTTCGATTCCTGGACCAGGCTATGTGTTGTGTTCTTGAGCAAGACACTTTATTTCATGTTACTCCAGTTCACTCAGCTGTAGAAATGAGTTGCGATGTCACTGGTGTATCGGCCTTTGTCTTTCCCTTGGATAACATCGGTGGCATGGAGAGAGGAGACCGGTATGCATGGGCAACTGCTGGTCTTCCATAAACAACCTTGCCCAGACTTGTGCTTCAGGTAATTTTCTAGGTGCAATCCCATGGTCATTCATGACCAAAGGAGGTCTTTACTCTTTACTTCTATGACCTGTTCACTGATAGTATCCCACTGCAATTTTCTTACTTGATTTAACATTTAGTCAAGTCTTGCAGGGGAGTAGGAGGTGTGTGGTTTGTACCACAACCAGCTGTAAAACAATGCATAGAAAAAAAAAATATCTAACTTTCAATCCACTGAAAGAATACTTGAGCATAGGGAGGCTCACTCTACCTCCCTAGAAAAATCCTGCAACAAAACAATACTGGAAATGGATAAAAATAATCATTACTGGCAGTGTGAAGAAGCTTGCTTCCCAACCACATGGTTGTGGCTTCAGTCTCCTTGCATGGCACCTTGGGTGAGTGTCTTCTACTATATCCTCGGGCTAATCAAAGCCTTGCAAATGGATTTGGTTGACAGAAACTGAAAGAAGCCTATCGTTTGTGTGTGTGTGTGTGTGCATATATATATAGTGAAGGTATGAGGCTTAGTGGTTAGGGCATTCGGTTCACAATCGTAAGGTTATGAGTTCAGTTCCTAGTGACATGTCGTGTCCTTGAGCAAGACACTTTATTTCATGTTGCTCCAGTCCTCTAAGCTGTCAAAAATGAGTACCTGTATTTCAAAGGGCTAGCCTTGTCACACTCTGTGTCATGCTGAATCTTCCTGAGAATTATGTTAAGGGTACACATGCATGTTAATTTCATGAGCAAGCTGTTCCATTGATTGTATCAGCTGGGACCCTTGTCATTGTGTGTGTATATATATATATATATATATATATATATATATATATATATATATTTATCTGTGTCTGTCTTTGTGTCTCTGTTTGTCCCCTACCACTGCTTGACAACTGGTGTTGGGTGTTTGTCTCTGTAACTTAATGGTTTGGCAAAATAAACTGATAGGCTTAAAAAATAAGTATTGGGGCCCGGTAAAAGAGGCCGATAAAATAAGCACCTAGCTTTAAAAGTTATAAGAAGTGGGGTCGATTCATTCAACTAAAATACTTCAAAGACCTCAGTCTAATGGCTGAAGTATGCAGTAGATATTTATCTATATTGGTTGTTCAGTGAGTGCAGGTATGGCTGTGTGGTTAAGAAGTTTGGTTTGCAACCATGTGTCTTCCAGTCTAACCATATTTATTTACAAGGCATTTGTTGGGCCTGTGTCTTTTACTATTGCCCTGGGCCAACCAGTGCCTTGTGAGTGAATTTGGTAAGTGGAAACTTTTTGGAAGCCTATCGCTTTTGTGTGTGTGTGTGCACCTGTGTGTCTTTGTGTTTGTTCCTCTGCTTCACAACCATTGTTGATTTCTTGATGTCCCTGTAAACAGATTCTTGTGGTTTGTCAAAAGTGACTGACAGAGTAAGTACCAGGTTTAAAACTAACCCCTGAGCTCGATTTGTTCAGCTAAACCCTTCAAAGCAGTGCTCCAGTATGGCCTGCTTTTCAGTGAGTGAAATAATTTAAAAAATAACGATAAAAAATTATTTATGTATATTGGTTATTTATATATCTTTACATTTGCAATCTGCTTTGCTGTCTTCTGATGTGTGTTAGCTTGGTTAAATTCTCTCAATAGTATTGTTCCGAGAAATTGAGATATATACCATCAGATATATGTCTGCTGCTGCTCACCACCACCACCTTCTTCTAGTTCCTTCTCTTGTGAGCTTACCTTGATTTTTTCCTGCTCCTCTTCCTTCTATTTACATACATAGAGCCCCCAGGTCTTCTTACTGCTAAGTACTTCTTGCTAATTCTTCTTGTTAGCACTCTTTCTCTTCCTCCCCTTTACATTCTTTTTTCCTCTCCACCTCTTTCCTCTCTTTCTGGTTGACCTCTCTTGGCAAATTTTCTCCAAATATCTATTAAGTTTTACTCTTTCTGTGTTTTTTTTTTTATTTTGTTGTTTTTATAATATATTTCTTACTGTCCTCTTATCTTTAGATTGACATAAAATCCTCGAAATTCAATACTACAATAAAGGTAGAAGATATAAGCACCATAAGTTTTTGATCAATAAATAGTGCAATATACACAGATCAAAATCTGACCAAACAATCAGCATCTGCTTTCTTCATTAAAGACTGCCTCTGCTCCTCTGAATTAGATAGTTGTATACAACATACAATCCTCACCCACTCAGACTACCTCTATTCCATTTGTCTCTGTTCTTTCCTTCACACTGCCTCCTCATCTCTCCTCATCACTCTTTGTATATTACCTCCTGCCATCATACTGTTGCACCTTCTCTCACTCACACTGCATCTCACCTCTTCCATCATTTGGTTTGTTTCACCTTCTCCCATTACTTGTACTACATTTCACCTCTTCCCATTATTCACATTTCTCACTTCATCCCCTCATTCACCTTGAGTCTCACCCCTTTCCTTAGTGTCTCACTTCTTCCCATCAACCACATTGTCATTCTTCATCCCATCACCACACTAAGGTTTGACCCTTCCCATAGTCCTATCTTCTTTCATTAGTACTGTATGTCCCAGAGTACCCCATTAAACACTTAAGTCAAGTCCTTTCCGACTCTAGAATCATAAACATCTGAAATTTCCTTACTTAATCAGTTGGTTAATCAATCGATCAGTTCTCTGTCAAAGTCCTCTTGACTCCTGCCTTCACTGCTCTGGGTCTGCTTCAAATCTGTCTCTTATAAAACAGACAAATTTGAAGCAGACCTGGAGGAGAAAGAGCACATCATTGATGAAGTCCTGAATATATATAATCATCTCTCTTTGCTTTAGTTTGCTTTGAGGGATAGCATTACTGAGCAGATTATTATCACTTTGATTTTTACAATAACCCTAAGTTACTCTGTACAAGATGTAACTCTTTTCACTCCAGTTTCCTTGTCTAACATACAACAGTTGTGTATGTAGAAAAGAGAAGGGCATCTTTAGTTTGTATTAATTAATTGCCATCTGCCTCCCCACCAAAAATACCCACTCTCTTCCAACATAAAAACACCTCCAGAGTAAAAACTTCAAATTGGGTCAATAGCTTTTTTTTTTATTGTTGTTGTGTAGTCAATGCGGAAGGGTAGTACTGAAGTCTTTTAGAGTTTTGCCAAAACTGGTGAGTTTTATGTAACTGAAGTCTAGCCTAAACATCTGCAGGAACCAGATAAATTGGTCTGAAGAATTTTATCAGTTTAAACTCCCTTAAAGGTATCCAATAACTTGGCAAAGATTTTCAAGTAGTCGGTCACTTTATAAACAATTTGTAAATATGCATATAGATGCAGGTGTGGATGAGTGGTAAGAAGCTTACTCTCAACCACATGGTTCTGGGTTCAGTCCCACCATGTGGCACCTTGGGCAAGTATCTTCTACTATGACCTCGGGCCAACCAAAGCCTTGTGAGTGGATTTGGTTGACAAAAACTGATAGAAGCTTGTTGTGTATATGTGTGTGTGTGTGTTTGTACCCCTTCCACCATTTGACAACCAGTGTTGGTGTGTTTATGTCCTCATAACTTAGCAGTTCAGCTAAAGAGGCTAATAGAATAAGTACCAGGCTTTAAAAAAAAGTACTGAGGTGCCCTGCTTGTTATCAGCCTTCATTTGTTTCCAAGAAAGGTTATTTCTCTATGAAAATGAACAACGCTGCTTGTTTGAGGGTGATGCTCATTATAATATATATATATATAATATATATATATATATATATATATATATATATATATATATATGCCCTATGTTGCTGTAAAACTGGTTCTTAGTTATCAAGAACTGGGTCCAATTATTTATTACTATTCTCAATTTATTGAATTCTGAAATTGGTAGAACAAAATTAAATTCTGTAGGAATTAATCTTTGATCACATAATCATAAGATGTTGAAATAAAATTCTTCTACAAGAAAAATAGAGAAGGACCTACATGATCAATAAGCTTGATGGAAATAACAACCATATTTCTCTCAAACAATACCATGTTTAATAAAAGTGTAAAACGCAGAATGATGTTATCTGGGGTACACTGTCTAAAAGTGTAACTAATGGCATAGTTATGGCTTGAATTCTTTGATTGTAGATCAGCAATATGAAAAATTAATCAACCATTCAAGTGGTGTTGGGTTCCGTCCCAAGGTGCAGCACTTTGGACAAATGTCTTCTACTATAGCCCTCAAGCCATCCAAAACCTTGTGAGTGGATTTGGTGGATAGAGTCTGAAAGAAGCCTGTTGTGTGTGTATGTGTGCATGTTTGTGTATAACCCCCCCCCACACACACACACATGTATCTAGACATCATGTGATGGTTGTCAGTGAGTATCATCATCATCATTCAAGTGTGTTTGATTCCTTTCTTCTGTGGAAAAACTTTTGCTTGAAAACAAGTGAGGGTATGTGGCATGAAGGGCGTCCAGTTATGGAAAATCTACCTCATCAAATTCCATCCGACCTATGAATGCATTAAAAAGCAGACTTTCAATGATGATGGTGGTTCAGTCTGGCATTGTCCTCTGTCTGCCTATTTTGCACTCTTTATTTCATTTCAAATAATGTGTGTGTAGACATGTGCAAATACTCGTTAAACTGTGTATAGACATATGTAAATACTCATTTAAAGGCAAGGTTTTGCTTAATTTTTCTCTTATCGGTTTTTATCTTTGGTAGTATATAGATGTTATTCATGCTGCTGTTAATTTACTTATTTTATATGATATGGGATACAGAGTTTCTGATACAAGGTTAGTTGGTTGTTATCACTACTGAATCAGAATGAAGGAATGTTTACTTATTAAATGATTTAGTTTATTCTTCTATACAGGTTGCATATTGCGTGTGTGTGTATTTAAGGGAGTTGAGAGTTTTGTGGCTTTGATATCTGAGACTTTCATAAGGATTTTTAAGATGCAAATCAGGTTTGACGGTGGGTTATAACGAAGCAAGCGTTGCATGTTTTAAGGTTTTTGTTCTTTTTCATTTTGCTCTTTACCGGAGAATATTTATAGAGGAGAGTATGTCATGAGTAGTAGACATTTTAAGAGTGAAGCACAATTAAAAAAATCTCTCAAATCTGTTGCAAATACTTGAACGCCTCACAGTCTTTTGATGGTCTCTCCTAGTGACATCACTTTCATAACATTTTCAAAACTACAATAGACTAGGTCTCTTCTTTAGAACCAAGAACTACTGCAGCTGTAATCTGTTGTTGAACCTCTTCATAAGTCAAGTGTGGCCTACATTCAAGTACTACTCACATATCTAGGATGCTACTGCTGTTACATGCATGCAAACATTTGAGATTACATTATAAAAATAAAAGGCAAAACATCATTTGGCCAATTGGCAAATACCCATAACACCAACATACAGACAGTTTCTTTCTCTCTGTTACACCACTGCTTCAATAGTCTCCCTTCCTCTGAAGTAATAATCTGCATACACTCTTCTGCCAGGCTTACTTATCCCTGCCATCTTTTTCTCCCATTAACCCTTACTTCATCTTCCCACTTACTGCTTTGAACACTTCTAATCCTTCTTTTCCAAGACTGCAGCCCCTCAGAATTCTTTCCTACACTTATGGGGTTTTTTGTTTGTTTTTATTCATTTTTATTATTTGTTGCTGCAGACAGGGTCCTATAGATATTCAAGTTGAACATCAACTGCTTTAAATCTCACCAAATTGTAGGGACCTTTGAAGGTCACTGGCACTGTCCCTCAGCTTGACTATTTTAACACGTACACACATTGTTTCAGAAGTCAGAATTGGCCCTGACAAATTAAGGTTGCACTAGATACTTAAACCTAATTTAAATGTAGCCATGACCAACATAACTAAGCAACTTCGTTGAACTAGAGCTGCTTGCTGATCAGAGTGGCAGTTATTGGATGAAACCAAACCCACCTCCAAAACACTTAGATAATTTACATTAGGAAGGCATCTTTACTTTAGCTGAAAAAATTTTAGATTACTATCAATAGAAGTTGTATCAGCAGCAACAGCAGAAATTTTTTAAAATTTTACCACCACCATTATCATCATCAACATCATCACCACCATGTCCATTCATTTTCTGTGCTGGTGTAGAGGGAGTGTGGGTGAGTAGTTTGAGTAGTTGAGCGTCAAACATAGCATCCTTTCACATGCCTTGCTCCTGCAAAAACAACCCCTCCCCCTGCATAACTTTCACAAAAGACTTTTTACTTACTTATTTACATATCTTCTCCTCTCCCTTCCACGCGTTTCCCACTTGTGCTGATTCACTCCACCCTAATTTGTTATGTATGTGATGTGACAGTATGTGGTAGTTGTCTACTGTAATATTTAAAAAAAAAATACTTGAGTTTGTTAGTTTGTTTTATCACTTTAAAATTTGTTGTTTTTTTACTTTATTTTGTTTATTTCTTAGAAGTATTCCTCCTCATTGTATCCATCTCCTCCCCATCATCCATTTCTTTTTTCATTCCATGCTGTCAGGAATTGGGTATCTGCTCTATAATACAACTTATACAGTAGCCCTTCTCTATTAATCTCATGGTCCTTACATCATCTTATCTGTGAGTTTTTCAGTGTTTATCTTGAGCTACAGATGAAAATTTGTAAATTAAGACAAATTCATCTGCCCTGAATACATGTATGTTGTGACATTTAGGGCAGGATGCTTCTAGTAACTGTATTTTTATTTAATTTTTTTAGCACAAACCATTATTTCTTTCCTCAAACTCTAGTTTTTTTTTAATTCTTTATTATTCAATCAGATCCACCTGTTTACTTCCTTCCAAAATCGTCTGCAAGCTGTGTTTTACCACAGGTCTCTTCCACCAACTAACTTACAGTACTAGTTTACTCAACATACGACTCTCTGTGCAGTTTGCTTGAAATAATAGTCAAAACTCCTTCAGATCAAATTTTGCTATCATAAACAAAGTACTCACTTGATAATGTAGCACTAACATGCTTTGGAAAGCATCATCATTTAGTGTCTGTCTTTCGTGCTGGCCTGGGTAAGATGGTTTGACTGCAGTTGGCAAGCTATAGAGCTGCACCAGGCTGCAACAGACTGGAGTCTCTTTTGGCTTGGTTTCTGCAGCTGGATGTCCTTCATAATGCCAACCATTCCACAGAGTTTATTGGATATCTTTTATATGTCACTGGCATGGATACCTAGCTGAAACTCCTATGATTTTAGGTCCCTTGTTTGATTAAAGCTGAATTAAAGATAAATAATACCAACAACATTGATGTCCACATAAATTTGGCCATATTTCTTTTATGCAAAAATCATTTCTCTCAAATCTTTTTTTTATTTGTTTTACATCCTAATTGTTCAACAATAGCATTGCATCGTTAATTGCAGGTTTGCAATGGGTCAATCACTGGCTTACTGCATTTCCTATGACAAGAGTGACAAGAGAGTGCTTGTGTAACTGCATGCACAACAGATACCTTGAATCTTTGCAAAGCATCGTTTAAGAAGAAAATCTCTTAGATGAAAAGCCTCAGAGATGATATCTCTGTATAGAATATCTTAGTTATCCTTTGCTGAGCAAAGGATATCAGCAAAAGATATACACACGTGAAGAGAGAGAGAGAGAGAGAGAGTGAGCATGCACTAACAAAACTGGCTGACTTTAAGGATTAGCAGGGAAGCTGACCAGCAAAATTAAAGAGGAAAGTGAAAGCTTATATAAGGACCTTTTTACACAAGCAAGGCTAATAGAAAAGCAAAAGTTTTTTGGTTTTTTTTACCAAAAGTGCCTATCACCAGTTTCTTAATACTCCTGCTTATTTTCTTTCTTCATTATCTGGCCCAGACTTAATATTCGAATTTCTTTCACATTTTATCTGATTAGTGAAGGTTTGCATTTTCAAAGCAAACAAATTTAATTTTCTTTACTTTGTGTTTTTGTTGTTTAGCCCAGTCCAACTCTATAAAACTGGTCAACATGATTTTTGGTGTCAAGAAACAAAACATGTTTTTTAGCTAATTTGATGGTGCTGATTTCAAAAATGACCGTAGTTTTTCATGGTTAGCTACCGTTTTTGCTGTACTGAAATTCTCCTTTTTGGAAAAAAAGATCAATTTATGCTCTTGGCTGATCACAAAATTTAATTTAAAAAGGTAGTAGAAACCCATGAATTTTCAGGTAGGCCAAGCAATTTATGTCAGCCACCTGAAATAAACTATTTTTACAAGAAAAATAGTGTTTTTGAGTCAAAATGTATCTCAGGGTCACATTTCACCCCTTAGCCTGTACACTTTGCCTGAGTGGGGCAGTAATGACTGAATTGGTTGTTTCCTTTCAACTACAGACCTTGATTTGGTTTCAGCTGGGAAAAACATACATGAAAGTGTTCATAATTAACTAATATGTGAGATTGTCTTAACGATATTTGCTGCGGGGCTTTGTATTGCTGTTTTCTGGAATGTGACCATGTCTATCCTTAGAGGTGATCTTTCAATGCATTCACAGAAATGGTCGTGTGTCACTGTAGTTGTGCTGATTACAAATGGTATGATAGATGCATTCCTTAAATGTCAGAATGTTTTTTGTTCAACAGCTATTTGGGTATAATTCCTTAATTGTTTCAACTGGCTGCTGTACAACATTGTAGTCATTCTGTGTTAGTCATTAGTACACTGTTGTTGCTTTTACAGCCATTTTTTCATGCCAGTATGGGTTTGATGAAAACATTTTTGATGCATTGTTTTACTGCCAGATACCCTTCTTGTTGCTAATCTGTTTTTCAAGTAAGGGTGTGAAAACAATCTAGGAAAATATTGGTAGGCTTATGTGCCATCCGGTGATTATTCTCAATACTGAAGTTCCATAGTATTCTTGCACTGAGAGATAATATTTATCCCCACTTGAATGTGGATGTTCTATTAGAACAAACTACACTATGGTAGATACCATGAGAGAAACTCTCATATTGGCTTTTGGTACAAAGTGCACTCTTATTTATATTGCTAATGGGGAAATAAATCCCTGCCATCTCCAGTGCTGAGATCACCAGATCATGTGATTTCAACCTTCCCTGGTTTCATCAGTGTAGATGTTTGACTGCCAGAGACAGCAGCAACTCATCTCCCTGCCAGTGATGTATCAAAAAACAGCCGGAAAAGGTACTGGTGTCATGATTAGCCAGTGAACTTGTTAAAAAAGGTTGAAGTCATGAGATGTGGTGATCTTGGTACTGGAGATGTCAGGGATTTATTTATCTACTAGCAATATAAATAAAAGTGTATTTTGCACTAAAAGCTAATATGAAAGGTTTTCTCATGGTATCTACCACAGTATAGTTTGTTCTAACAGAACATCCACATTTAAGTGGGGATAAATATCACCTCTCAGTATTAATACTGACTCTGTTGCATATATATATATATATATATTCACATTGTCATATTGTTTTAGACTGATGGATGTCTATATGAATACCTCAGCTTTTTTTACTTTTAGGAGTTAAAATTTGGGAAGGCATCTGTAGAGCAGCTTTACTAAGTTATTGTGTGTCTATGTATATTTTCTCAGAACTGGTGGAAGACATCTTTGTAGAATAATTGCTTCAGAAAAATACATCAGATAAACCACATTTGCTTTTTATATTGTAAGAATTGTGAAAATTCCTTTCATTATTTTTTAGTTATGATTGCCTAAATAGAATGTTGATATTCTATTTAGTTGAACAGTCATGTAGAAACTTGTTCATGTTTTTACCTTTGTCTGCCATGAAGTAGTAATCTACCCTGGTCTTTGGCAAACTAGGGCAAAACAAAATCAGGAGAGTACAAACACGGTGGCTATTGTAAAATTTGAACTTATGACCAAGAAGTCAGTAGGTCATCCCACTTCTCAGATGTTTTGCTTCTGTAAATAATAATAATTATTGGCACACGGCCAGTAATTTTGGGGAAAGAGTGAAGTCGATTATATCAACCCAAATATTTGGCCCCAGCATTCAGCTTATTCTATTGACTCTGAAAAGATGAAAGGCAAAGTCGACCTTGGCAGAATATTAGAACTCAGAACAATGGACAAAATCCCACTAATCATTTTGCCCAGCGTGCCAACAATTCTGCCAGCTCACCATCATCTTTCAACAGTAATAATAAAATGTAGTAAGTTAATAAATTTTTAAAAGAAATTATAAAATGAATTAATTATCATCTACTTGAATTTTCTTTTTTAGTGTTGTTACATACAGCTTGCTTTTATTGTGTGTAAGAAGGTGCTTTACTGCATAAATATCAAATAAGTTTCAGAGTTTGGGTTTCAAATCTCACAAAGACAAGTGTATCTTGGATGAATAAGGAAAATTATTCTGGGTAGAACTGTACCTGAAATAACTGTGATGTATTTGGATTCAGATATCCAAAAGAAGAAAAAAATGGGCGTGGAAATGTCACAATGAAAGATTGAGATATTAAGGTAGAGGCTATTTTAATTCAGTTGTGTCAACAAAAGGGACCAGCTGGGATGCTGATTAAAAACAATTAGGGAATAGGAGGATAAAGAGGACATATTCAGTAAAGCTAAAATAAAAAACAAATTTTAAAAAAAACTATAGGGATCAGGTGGGAAGCTGACAAAAGCAATTAGGGAGAACAATAATACTGCAAGTCATTTAGAAAAAATGTTACTGCTCTGATGATAGTGTTGAAAGCCTCATGGTGAATTAGTTTCACACTAAGTCACTTAGTTTAGCTACTTAGGTTTTGTGGGCAAGTTATTATCTCTGATGACCTGATTGCTGTTGCCTAGCACCAGCCAAGTATTGCAGGGCTGAAGGTGACACTTATATGAGTGAATAGAGGCTGCTGGGGGAAATTATATGTGTCTTAAGTTAATGAAGCTGGTTACGAAGTGGGTAGAAAGCGCCAAAGCATCCAACTTTCAGAAGTTCAAGCTGAATATTAACTGCACTGACCTCACTACCTTGCATGTGTTTATGAGTGTGTAGGGTAGGGTATACGTGCATAGGCTATGTATGCTGACTATCTTTGTTGTACATATATTATGTTTATAATTAGGTAAATGCTTGCCTTTACAAATTAGACTAAAATAAAAAAGCACTCAGTACAAGATTTAGAACTCAATTTTTTACACACACATCAAAAGTTTCCATAGAAGGTCAGAATTTTATGTGTGTGTAGCTGAAATTGTAAAGATAATCTAGAACTCAATTGAGGAAAGAAAACTCCAAATGACCTGTCCTTGTTTTCTTTGTATCGTCTATCTGGATGTTTTGTTGTCCCTTTTTTGTATCACCTAACTGTCTAGATGTTTTGCGTTCTTGTCCCATTTTGTATTTTGTATGTATGTATATATATATATATATATATATATATATAGCTGCGTACGTACACTTTGGTCTCATATATATATATATATATACACACACATATATATATATATATATATATATATAAAATCATCATCATTTTAACATCCACATTTTCATGCTCATATAGGCTGGACTAAATTTGTTGTAGATTTTCTGTGGTTGGATGTTCTTCCTGTCACCAACTGTCACCTTTTTCCAAGTAAGGTAATATTTCCCCCATGCCTGTACTAGATGCATTTTATGATGGAATCAGTTCTAGATATGTTGTCATGGTCCTGACATAACTTAACAGTCCCCTCCCCACCCTGCATTGTCTCCATATAATAATTTTATATATGAATGTGTACATGTGTGTATAAATATAAAGTGTGTATGTGTACTCTCCCATTAACAAATACTCATTAGTGAGGTATCCTGGCAACTAGTTATTTCATATTGATGCAGTTGTTTATTTTTTTAATTTTGGTATCACATTAGTTGTTTAGCATTTAAACCAGCCATATCCAGCCCAAATGTTCTACCAGTTTTATATTCAAACTGGGCTGATCCAGCTGCTTGCACCTACCCTCCAATGTCATTCTAAAAATAAACAATCACATCTTTGGAATCTCAAAGTTACAAGACAATTCATGATTACTTAAAAACAATGTGAATAAATAAGTATTATGTTTGATAGAGTAATCTGAATGTTGAAAGGTTAAAGGTAAGAATCTAGATTACCTTCAGCTTAAGTTGACAGTGGTCAGTGCAATAGGATCAGTGTTTTGAGGAACGTGCCAATACTTAGACAGTTCTAATGTTTGAGTTGATCATCTGATCTAAATGTTTTTAATATCACTTGCTTTCAAATGAAAGTCTATTGTCACTTTCCTAATTATTTTATCTATAAAACGTTTTTTTTTTTAATGATGGAATCAGTTCCTTTAACATGGGGTTATTTTTAGAGTTAATTTAGAAATGCTTAGGAGCCAAAAAGAAAAGCCTAAAAGACCACCAAAAACAAATAATATAAAATTATAATTAAATGTAATATCAAACTTACTAAAAATAAAGACCACACTCTCAAATCATCAAAGACATCATATGTAAAAAGAAGAAAAAAAGACATTAAATAGTTTTAGTCATCAATGTTATCTGAATTGGAAGCATTTATAATTCCTCATATTCAGCACATTTGCAGTTGCAAAAATTTGTGCATATCAATTTTTTTTATCTTTACACTTGTACTATGAACCTGTTCTTGTACTGGAGCTATTTGTGTCAAGATTAAGCACAATCATTGTAAAGGATAAGAGATTATGTTATTCAGACTGGAAGTAGCTTCTTGTCTTTCTTTGAATGCGTCCATCAATGTCGGGGGTTCTTGGGCAGGTATCATTAACTCATGGGCTGTACTTCAAATGATTATCTAAGAGACTGATGCTCCTTTTGAGATTTTGGTCTAAAGCAGTGTTTCCAAAACTAGTTTTCCCTAGGCCCCCACCATAACTTTCTAGAAAAATGTATGCCCCATCGGTGGCTGTAAAAAAAAAAAAACTATTTTATTTTTAATATTTCATAATTATATATTTTCCTTTAAGAAATATCCATACTGGGTGCTATATTGTAGCAAACAGTCTTCACACAGTATGCTTGGCTAGAGGGATTGGTTTGGTTAGGCTGAGTATAAGTGGAGTATGTTTGCTGTGGAAAGAGATTTTCATAATTCCATGTCACATGTAAAGAAAAAAAAAGATCCTACACCCCACCACAATTTCTCCATGCCCAAACAATGGGGCATATCCTTCAGTTTTTCTAAGCCCTGTAGAAGAACTTGGAAGGTTGGGCCTCCAACTAGGCCTTTCATAATACCCTTAAAGCCAGGAACTTTTCAAAACCTCCACACACATGTATATGATTCAAATGTTCTTTGTGGTCAATATAAACCAACTAACAATTGAAGCCAGTTGAGCTATTTAATGTACATCTCATCTTGTTCTCTCCTCCCTATCTCTCCTACTGCCTCACTACATCCTTCACTCAACCCCTTATTGCATTCTTAATGTCCCCACCCCCACCCCAATCTCCTAGTTGAATGCCATGGCTCAGGTATTCCAAGACAGCTGGTCTACTGCTCTGCTGTTCCATTACAAGGTATCTAGGTCATCCTAAGTAGCTGAACTATGTATACTTAGACAGTTGAACAGGATTACCATCATATTGTTCTGTTTTTAGGACAAGGAATATTATCTCATCTTTTGATAATAATTGACACACTTTTAAGATATATAAAACACTATGTGCACATCAAAAATATTCACAACAGAATAGCAAAAATAGTATTAATATGTGTGGAAGCCAAATTGTAATAAAATAAAAGAGAAATTATATATCATTTATGTGCGAAGAGGACTTCTGAATCACTCTTTGTGTGTGGTGAAGGCATGTGGCTGAGTGGTTAGGGTATTTAGCACATGACCATAATGTTGTGAGTTCAGTACCCAACAGTGCATTTTGTCCTTGAGCTCCCTGAGAACTATGTTAAGGATACACACGTCTGTGGAGTGCTCAGCCACTTGCACATTAATTTCACAAGCAAGCCGTTCCAATCGGATCAATTGGAACCCTCATCGTCGTAACCGATGGAGTGCCTCTGTGTGTGTGTGTATGCATACATATACATACTTTGCTTGATGATGCTGGGGCCATCCTAAGTTAGTGGTCCCAGAGATAGCATCATGTGTAGAGCCAACCAGTTCCACCAGTGCTCAGTTATGGAAAGCTGATGTCAACAGTAATTTTTAGTCTTGAAAGGACTGTCTGTTTAGTGTTGGTAGCAAAATGGTTGGTGATAGGAAGGTTAGCTGACCATAAAATGCAGGACAGAAGTAACACAAGATACAAAATGTTGAAACTGTCCAGTATTTCTCTGTTGCTGTTTGTGCTAGATGATGAACTGGTGAGTAACAAGACAGTGTGATGGCTCAGCTCATTGCAGCAATGAAAAAAATTACTCAACACCTTTAGCATTTAAACTGGCCAGATCCAGTCAAAATATTCTACCTGCTTTGTGTTCAAACTAACCAGATCCAACCTTTCCAACATACTCTACAATGTCATTCTAAGAATAAAACTATCACATCACGGGAATCTCAGAGCTATGAGATAATGAATGCATTAAAACAAAACAATATGAAAAGTAAGCATTATATTTAAAATAATAATCTGAATGCTAAAAGGTTAAACCTTCCACTCCTTTTGGAGCACAGGCTATTGACAACTTTTCTCTGCTGTTCTCAACTTTGGACTGTCTTTTACCTGAGTGAAGGCCTGCCTCAGATTTTCTTGGTTTTGAATTGTTATCAATGCTTCTGCAGCTTGCCTTTTTTTTTCTTCTTTTTTTGGGGAGGTAGGTTTGTTGGTCCTATGCAAACCCATATTTACCTGTATGTAGGGAACCATATCAATCTGGCCTCTAATTGTGATCTATGTTGTATAGGAGGCCCTACCTGGAACTTGTACTCTGTTGGCATAGTTCTTAGAATCACTGAGTTATATATGCCTCCACACTGCAACAAGTAATTGTGGTGGCAATACATAAATAGTGGACTGATGATGATGATTATTGTGTGTGCATGCATGCACACACACACACACACGCACAAATATGCAAATAGAGTAGACTTGGATTTTGCACTCTGCAACCCTGGCAACACATTTCAGAGAGCTGTATCTCTGGATATATGAGCTTTGATACAGGAGAGAGGGGATTCTTTAAGTCTTCTCTCCAGTGCTGATGATATGGTAAAATGCAGCCAGTATGTGTAAACCTATCCACACCATGCCAGACCTGATAGAAAATGATTATGATACTGATATATGCATCCAAATGTTTGAGATCTAATACAAGTTTTTTGCATTGATAGGTGGATGGTTAGTTTGGGGAGGCATTTTGTGGCCTATGTGTGTTCCATGTTAATTTTGCCCTACATTCTGTTTCCCTTGTGAAATGTGTGTTTTCGTAAAAATATTTACTGCACTATCAAAGGTCAGGTTATCAATTTCTCTTCTCTTCAAAATAATTCACATTCTCATTATCATTTTAACATCTCTACCCCTCATTTTTATTTTTTTTCTCTCTGGCTGTCAAAATTGCTATTTGATAACTTGCACTGCATTGTTTAAGTTTCATCATACATCATCACTTTTTTGGATGTGTATGTGGGTTTTATTTTATTTGTTTTTGACAAATTTGAAACTTAATTTTTTATGTAAATTTATCCCTCACTGTTTATTTCTCTGTCTATCTCCATTCTCCCATCTCTTCACCTTCCTCTATTCTCTCATCTCTCACTTCTCTTCACCTTCTGCTTGTCTCTCTCTCTCACACATACACAAGTAAATTATTTCAATTTTAACTATATTTTGTTTTTCTCGTTATTGTGGTGTTGCTGCTTTGCTTTATGACACGAGCAATAAGATTTGTGTTGACAAGGAACTAATTTAATTCGTGCAATGGTATTTATTATAACATAAACTGTGATTATCAACATCACAAATATACAGATTAAATATACGAGGGGCTACTGAAAAGTTCGAGGCTTTGGGTAAAAGAAAATGCAAAAGAATCAGTTAATTATGGTTTTATTCAACATATTGCCCTCTCAGATTCATATACTTACTGCAGCGGTCCTTCAGTTTTTCTAAGCCTACAAAAGAACTCGGAAGATTGGGCCTCCAACCAGGCCTTTCGCGACACCTTTAAAGCCAGGAACTTTACAGCACTCGCTCGCATATCAAGACAGGAGGATTCTGGGTGTGTGGCACTGTTGACTTTAACCCTTCCAATCTGATACCAACCCGCTTGACACTGCGTCTGGTTTTATGATAGAAAACCTCGTTTTAAACCATTCACTTTTAAGGTGCTGACATCCATCTTATCTGAGCAAATAAACTAATTAATATATTCCAAAGATCATTTTAATAGTGGGATAGTTAGTTATTTTACAAAAAATTTTCAAATGCTTGATTATATTGCAAATTAATTGAAAAACACGAACTCACTGTTTCATTAGAAATCTGATCACAAAAGCGGCAGACAAAACTGGGTTACAAAAAAATGACTCGAGATAGTGACAGGTCGAAGACAGGTCAGTTGTAAGAGAGGGGAGACAACCCCCTCCTTCGTAGTCAGTACCGGACTATTGTTGGGTCCTGTAGTGTCCCAGCTTTTTGGATTTCCTGGTCGCAGCCTAAATATAGACTTAAAATAAACTATGAAAAGTAAAGAATAGTATTTGACAGATTCAAATTAATACATTTCGAACGCAGAGTCTGCTTGGATAATAATTCATTTAAAATTTAAAAAAATATTATTCTATACAATGTACACAGTGTCTTGTTTATAGGATGAAAATTAAACGAAAAGTAAAAATGATTTTATTTAGCAGATACAGGTTCACATTAAAACCTTTCTAAAGCAGAGTATGTTTAATAATATTTATCAGACCACTTTAAAAATAAAACTGTTAAGAACAAAGTTATTTGTAACACTCAATGCAGATTAATCAATTTCAAAAGCAAGGCCTGTTAATACAGGGTATAAATATATATTGCATGGTATTGCTCAGATTTCTGGAAGTCGGATACGAAGTCCTATACACTGCATTGCAAGGACCAATTTAACAGTGGAACACATAGGGGAGATAACTGAGTTGTTTTATTTTTGTTTTTGTACTTTATGGAGTCTACATTGTCCAACGTGTATTTGCTTTTCATGTTTTTGTTTGGCCCCGAATTCAACGCCGATTGAGAAAACCAATGCTCAAAGGCATCCTGTTCCAACTGTAAACCTTCTTAATTTCGTCTGTCATAGTGTATCTAGGACTACATTATCCGGTGTGTCTTTCCTTTGTCAAGTGCGTAAAAGCATGATTTAAAAGAATTTATCGTGGTATTTTCAGCAGGTTGTTTGATAAGTAGTAGCTCCCTCATTGACAGGGTTGAAACACAGATTATATAGCCGACATACATTCAACTTTTTAGCCGAGATGACAAATGGGTTAATGTTTACATTTTGATAGTAATTACGGCAGTGGTTTTGGTTGTGATGAAGTGGAGGAGGAGGAAGCGTTAGGAAGAAAATAAAGCACCCCTTTCCAACACACTAATTAGGTTACTGATTAACATGTCAATTACATTGATTTACTTGAATTATCTTTTGACTGAATGTTAAATTAATAATTTAAAATGGTTTGCAGATTTAGAAATTGTACTCTGTGTGTGTGTGTGTGTGTGAGAGAGAGAGAGAGAGTCATGGGTATTTATGTGTTTGTACATGTGTGAACGTACATATGTGAGCTGTTGTGTTACATGCTTATATGTTTAAGTGTGAACTTTTGCGTTTGTGAGCACGATCGTGTGTATGTCTGTATATGTGTGTGTGTGTGTGTGTTTGGATGAAGGCAGACGAGGAGGAGATATACATATTTAATGTACTTTTACTGTAGAGGAGGAGAGAGAGACTGTGTGTGTGAGAGAGAGGGAGAGGTGGGCAGTGGAAGATTAAAATCTAAACCGAATAAACAAAAGCATGTAAGAAGTGTGAGAGGAATAATGTTTATAAAAAGGGTGAAGGATAAAAATGGAAAGGGAACATATGTAAATACATAGTAAAGGCATGGAGGGAGGAGTGAATAACATGGTGAGAGAGTATGGAGAGTAAGAAAAATAAAGGGATCAAGGAAAAGAGAAAGAGAGAGAGAGAGAGAAATGGGGCAAACAGGGAATATTCTAAATTATTTATGAATACTTTTTGGGGAGGAGATGGGGGTAAGCTGGGCAGCGGAGTGAGTGGGGGTAAAGAAATGATAAGAGTGAAAAGAGAAGGAAGAGAGATGATGTGAGAAGTGAGCTAAAGAGATTATTTTTAATTATTTTTTAAAATTTTTCCGAGAAGTTGGGATGGGTTGTTTTCCTTTACTTATGACTTCATCATTGTTGAAATTTTTAAATTTCATAATATTCACTGCTTTCATCCTCACTACAAAACCACCACCATCAGTTCACCTGCATTCTATAGATATTTGCCACCTCATATTAAACTTCTGTAAATGTAATTTGGATACATATAGGTGCAGGCATGGCTATAGGCACTGGCAGGTTGTATAGTTTAGAAGCTTGTTTTCTAACCATGGTCTTGGGTTCAGTCTCACTGCGTGGCACTTTGGGTAAGCATCTTTTACTATAGCCTCTGGCTATAGTAGGATTTGGTAGATGGAAACTGTAGGTATGTGTGTTTGGGTGTATCTTTGTCTAGACATCCCACGATGATTGAAATGGGCATCATACAAGCAAAGTTGTTTGCTTCGAGTCTTCTGTGAAAAACATGTCTGGCTCTGGAAAATATTATTTTGTTTATAAACAGGTAAGGGTTGGTAACAAGAAAGGCATCTGGCTGTAGAAAATCTGCCTCAATAGTTTCCATCTGACCCATGCATGCATGGAAAAGTGGATGTTAATGTGATGATGATGATCAGGAGGACAAGGATACTTGTAGGTTTTTATTCAAAAGAATGTGTGTCAGTTGTCAATATTTCTTTATATTTGTTGTGGTTATTACTGTTATTGTTTCTTTTGTATTGCTTTATAGGGTGTTTGGGCTGAATTTAACAGCTTGCATGAAAGGAAAAGAAAGCACAGTATCCCGTCCAACAGTTTACTCAAACTAGCCACCTTTAACTTCCACCATGGCCTCAAGATGGCTCTGGAAGCTGACATGAATTTCTCAATGTGTCTCCAGGAAGGTCTGCAGACACTTCCTTGGTGTCTTTCTCAATTGTGCCCAATGACAGCCTGGGTAATTGGGAGGCCAGAAATTGGGGCTGGTGAAGTTGTTGATATTCTCTGAGAACCACTTCTGATTCTCCCTGAAGCCTATGGCAAGGAACCAAATCCTCATGTTATACATATGGCCTTCCAGCTGCAACTCTCTCCTGCCAGTGTTTGACCACAGTCTCCAGCAGCTTTACACATAGCTGTCTGAATTGAGCCTAAGGCCTTGTTCAAAGATGTGGAGCAGCATGACTGCATCCTCAATGGAAATAACATCCAAAGACCATTGTAGTTTGGGGGAACTTTGCTTCCATGATGTCCATGTCACATCTTACAGCCTTTACAGTGTTCATAGAGTACTGAGCAACCGTTTGATATTTTGATACCCAGCATGAATCATGATGATACAGATAACTCTTTTCTAGTTTTCAGATGTCTTCTGGTCCTCCTTGTCAGTTAACTTTTTCTCAACTGCAACTTTAATCTTTATGCCATTGACTGTTCATCAATACATCAAATCATTTCTGAAAAACAGAGACATAGAAATAAATTGTCAAATCTAGCCTGAACATTCTGTATTTTTATTGCAAATTCTATTTTGAAAACTCATTGGATCTATATTTACTAAACACACACACACACGAATTATATATTTCTTTATTTTTTTTTAGCTTATTGCTTTATAAATCTGTTTGTATGCTTGAGATTTTCTCAAAGCTTTAAAGACATTACAGGATAGAAACACATTTACAAAACTGCTAGCTAATTAAAAATAAAGGAATTTATATATTTGATACAACTTCCTGAAGTATTGAGTACTTCATTGTGAGAATGTTTTGTTCCTGCAAACAAACGTTTGACAATATATTATATATATGTTTATTATTGCTTAATTTACAAGTGTGACAATATATATTTCTTTTATCTGTTTCTTTTTCTCCAGTAATTCTGTTGCTCAATGAAGGATGGAATCTGACAGGTCATCCCGTGGCATATATGGTCAGTGCTGTTAATTTTATTCTCTTTTATTTCTGTTACTTTACGTCTATGAGATTTACACCACAAACTATGGCTCTGTAATCAAGAAGTTTGCTTTGCTACCATGTGACTCTAGATTCCAGGTTTGATTCTGCTGCAAGCATAGTCTTCTAGCATAACCTCAGGCTGGTGAAAAACAAACCTTTCCTGTGAAATTTGGTGGATGGAGACAGTGTGGAAGCCAATTACATGTATGTGTTTATGTATATGCACACACTCACACATGAAAGATGGTATAATCAGTGTGTTGAACTTTTATACATAGGTATCTAGCCTTTACTCCTTTGTAAGGTTGATGAAATAAATATCAGGCAAAAACACTGGGATCAACATAATCAACTGAAATTCCCTGCATGGCCACAGCCCAATGATTGAACTTTACAGAAACTAATATAAAATAATAGGATATATAGCCTTATGCCATTTTACAGTTAAGTGTTGTTTCAGGGTTATGTGATGTAGCATATAACATTATACTTGGGTAATTCTGGAGCTTGTTTACAATATAAGGACAGATAATGTACAGCTGGACCAATATTTTAAGTAGAACCACATTACTGATGGGTTCAAGGAAGGTTGAAATCATGTGATCTGGTAGTCTCAGTGCTGGAGACGGCGGGGATTTATCTCCCTATTCATGATATAAACAAGAGTGCATTTTGCACCAAAAGCCAATATAAGGGTTTCTTTCATCAACTTACTAAACACTTTAAATACTCAAATGTCTAAGAGAAATTGCTGTTACTAAGATAATTATTTCTTTTTTCTTTTCTTTTCTTTATATTAACCTAAGGTACATAATATTTGCATTGTCCCTGTATTTACTGTATTTAGGTATGGATCAGAGCAGTGTTTCTCAACTATTTTTTGCCTATAGACCCCTTTGATTTCTATTTTATTTTACTGGTCCCTCATAGCCATTTGATGTTTGAAAAAAAGTCCTATTATATATATTTTTTTATCAGAGTTAATTTGTGGCTTTTTTAATTTTTACTTAAAGGGGGATAACTCATTGCACTGATTTATACAAGTATGCATACGCGCGCAGACACACACAGAGAAGCTTCTGCACAATTTCCATCAAGCAAATTTCACATGCAAGTTATTGGTGAGCCTGATATTACAGTTAAAGATGCTTGCCTAAGCACTGCACAATGAGAAAGAACTCTTGGAGCACATGGTTATGCCTGTTCCTTGCTGTGCCTTAATAGTTAAATAAAAATTATAATCATGTTAGAACACTTGTTTGTCAGTGGTTTTGTGTGTGCTGCCACTGTTTACAGTAGTAAATTATAACACAGCTCTGTGTACCTTCTTACAGATAGGTAGACTGTGTTGCTGAGATGCAAATGTTTCTTCAGTGCAGCACATAGAACAAAGGTTGAACTGTCGCATAGAATCTGGCCTCTAGATCAATAAAAGTCAGCATCCTGATGGTGCTTTAATCATTTGGTATTTTTACCCTAAATTCTTACATGCTTGGAATATCTTTACTGTAGTTGTTGTACAGCCCAGGTCTGTGCTGATTTATAATTTGCCACCTTTGGCAACTATCTTCATTGCACTTTAATGTCTGTGGTTATCATATTGAGTGCACCCAGATGTTTCTCTGTTTGCATATGCATATAGCAGCAATAAGAACATGTGTCACCTGTTGTATAGAACTTATTTTCAGGGGCTTTGTATATGTAACAAAGTTAGTTTGATGTATGTCAGGGTCAGTAAACTCTGTTTTGATAGGAGGATCACTTTGGTATAAGTACTCCCACCCACACTAGCTTCCTCTTTTGACACAAGTATATTGTACAGAACTGGAAGATATGAATATAAGAATCAAGCTCAGAATATATTTCAACTCTAATTGCTGCATTTTGATTGGACAGAGACATCATCATCATCATAATTGTTTAATGTCTGTTTTCCATGCTGGTATGGGTTGGATGGTTTGACTGGGGACTGGCAAGCCAGGAAGCTGTACCAAGCTCCAATCTGATTTGGCAAGGTTTCTATGGCTGAATGCCCTTTCGAACGCCAAGGAATTAAAGTGGGTGGATTTTTTTCAACTTTAGCTGTATCACTTGACATGACTTGGTTGTATATCTATCTGCTGTGCTGATGGAGAAACAGTAGAGGCACAGGTAGGTCGTTACTCTGAGATTAGATCTTTTCTTTTTAAAGCGGAGGAGGAAAATGGTTGCAAGGCAAAGAAAATGGCGAAAAGAAAAAGAATATAAACTGAAATGTAGAGATGGTCTATTGTAACTTAAAACCAAAATAACTAACCTGACCCTTGATATTTATGATATAAAAAGAAATAATACAATGTACTTGCAATTATTTATTCAATTTATATCTTTCAGGTTTGGCTTCTGCTAACTCTGCCCTTGATGGCATCCCTTTTAGAATTGGGACCACTTTTAAAGTGCCCAACAAGGTAAATATTTTAGTTTTGTTTTTTAAAAAAATAATTATTTTCAAAGTTTATATGTTATAAAATGCTACATGTATGTATGTTGTTGCTTAACCCTGGGTCAGCTGTTATCAATAGAACTACAATCAAAGCTGTTTCAGCTATAGACATCCTATTTTATTTCCAGTGAAGCACTATAATATACAATGTTTTTTTTTTTTCCTAAGACAGTAGAGTGTGTTTTGAAAGAGATTCAGCTCCTATTTCTTGCTGGTAAAGATTCTTCATTGAGTTTCTTTCTCCGTGTGTAACATATTGTATGAATGACCATTTATTTCACATTAATTCTTTCAATATGTAACTAAATTTATAAACTTAATAACTTGTATAACATAGTTCTTGTTGCTTTTTTAATAATTGCATTCAATCTTTTCTACATAGCTCTTGCTTTTTCCCCTGCAGTAGCAGAAGCAAGTTATTGAACAGTCAAAAACCAAGGAAACATTGAAATATTCTACCATAATTATAAAAACATAATTAAAGTGATCATTCTTTATATGCAATTCTGATAGATGGTATGTCAGTGTGGTAGTATTTTCATATGGTGATATGTTACTAAGTTTAATAATTACTTTTTGCTTTTCTCTTTTCTTGCTAGGTTTCTATTCCTAAGGAACTCCTTCGCCGACGAAATCGTAGTGCCCTTGCTGATGAGGTTAGTAAATATTGGACTCTTGTGGATGGCAGTGGGAGAGCCATATAATCTTTGTTTGCTGTAGCTGTAATTGACATGTGTATCCTTAACTAATTTAGCACATTGGTATTCATATTACTCTGTCAAAATTTAATACCTACTTATTCAAATTGTTTTGAATTAATCACGCACTACCTTGGAGCTCTGAGATTTCAGTGATGTGATGTAATTGTATATTTTTAAATGACATTGTAGGGTAGGTGTGAAAAGCTGGATCAGGCCATCATCATCATCATCGTTTAACGTCCGCTTTCCATGCTAGCATGGGTTGGACGGTTCAACTGGGGTCTGGGGAGCCCGAAGGCTGCACCAGGCCAGTCAGATCTGGCAGTGTTTCTACAGCTGGATGCCCTTCCTAACGCCAACCACTCCGAGAGTGTAGTGGGTGATTTTATGTGCCACCGACACAGGTGCCAGACGAGGCTGGCGAACGGCCACGCTTGGATGGTGTTTTTATGTGCCACCAACACAGGTGCCAGTTTGAACATAAAACAGGTAGCATATTTGGGCTTGATATGGCAGGTTTAAATACCCATGGGTAAATTCCTTATTATGCAGTCATTAGCTCCATGTTTTTTAATAAGATCACGTGAATTAGAGATTTAACATCAGTTTACGAAGTTTGTGTGGTGAAGGTGTGTGACTTAGTGATTAGGATATTCGGCTCATGATCATAAGGTTTTGAATTTCATTCCTGGTGGTGCATTTTGTCCTTGAGCAGGACAGTTTCTGAGTTTCCCAGCAATGGAGTTTTGTTTCATGGGTTTTTGTTTTCTTTTCCATGTTATTTCTCATGCTTTCAACAAATGTGACATCGAAATCACGTGTAAATGGCTCCTTTTCCCAGAAAAGGAAAGATTTGGCTGCTATTTCTTGCATGCCCTGCCACCACATAACAGGTATTTCAGGTCCCTTATCGCAAATAGCTGTTATGTGGTAGCAGGGCATGCTAGAAATAGCAGCTAAATCTTTGGAGCTGAGATACGTTGAATGCACTTGAAAAAATTTTTGTAATGGTATTTCCTTGGGGTGATCTTTCGCTTTGACTCTCAGAACTGTCATCCAGATCAGTTACTTTTGTTCGATAATTTCCGTAAAAAGTCTTTATTTACTTTTGGTTTTAAAGTGAAAGAGAGAAAGTGAAAGATGCATGACTACGTATATGAAATGGATATGTGTGTGTGTGAGAGAGAGAGAAACACACATACATGTTCACTCTTTCTCACACACACACACACATCATCATCATCATCGTTGTTTAACGTCTGCTTTCCATGCTGGCATGGGTTGGACGGTTTGACTGAGGACTGGCGAGCTAGATGGCTGCACCAGGCTCCAATTTGATCTGGCAGAGTTTCTACAGCTGGATCCCCTTCCTAATGCCAACCACTCTGAGAGAATAGTGGGTGCTTTTACATGCCATCAGCACGAGGGCTGGTCAGGTGGTACTGGCAACAACCACGCTCAAAAGGTGCCATGATAAAATACATCCAGTACATTCAGTGAAGTGATTGGTTTTTGGAAGAATATCTAGATATAGAAAACATGCCAAAAACGGCTTGTATGAGGGAGACATGGTCCTCTGATCTATCTAAGAAGGCAGTAACTCAGAATATGAGGAAATATTTTTTGTGTGGATCAATTTTTGGAAATTGATTTCTAACATACATACAAGACCATAAATTCTATAAACAGTTAATGATATTTACTGCAGTGCTGGACTTGTAGTTATTTTGTCCATTCACAGATTCAAAATCAAAATTAATCACAAAGATTTGAAGTTAGAATGTAAAGAGATGGAAATGAATACTGTTATTCATGGCTCTCTGAAAATTAATAATATTTTCTTCATTTTCTTTTCTTGTTTTTACAGTATTTCTTTCACACTGAAGAAGGTGTTATTCTCTGGGCAAAAGCTCAGCAACAGATGAAGAAAAACAGAGAAGCTACCTTGAAAGAATACCATGCTCAGAAAAAGAATGCTCAAAGTCGACTGAAGAATCCTGTTCCCATGCCTTTAGCATCCGAAGGTGTGTACGTTAATATTCATATGGCCGACAAAATTCTCACACCAACACCAATCAAACCGAGTGTCAATGCATTTCACACAGATAACCCAACCAGTAGCACAAAATCACAGATAGATGTCACACAGTTTGAGCAGGAGGATGACCCATTTGAAAATGTTGAGCGACAAGTAATCAACGAATTTGAAGAACTGAACCAAGTATTTCAGAACTCTGCCGAGTCACTGGAGTCACCAGAAGGGAACTATGAGAATGTTGTTATTAATAAACCTCCATTACCATTACCAGATAGCATTGTTGCAGGAACTGATAGTGCATCACCCAATCCTGTTCCTGCATTACAACCAATAACTGCCGAAGAACCTTTGGCAAACGATGAAGGTTCTACTGTAGAAATTACTAGAAACAAGTCTGAAACAGATTTCCAAGATGGGGAAAACACAGAAAGAAACATTGTTTATGGTAATTTACCTTACCGTAAAAAATCCACTTCCAGTTCCCAGAAAAAACGAGAGAGCAATAATTACGTAATGGTCTCTTATGCAAATGGTCGTTTGGTGCATGATGCAACAAAATTAACTACAAAACAATTATCATTAGATGAGGAATCAAAACCTAATTTTGTATCTAATTATTTCAACCAGAAGTTCTCTGCCAGTCAGGAGAACACTGGGAGTATTCTTGACCCTAATCAACTGAATGAAAGTATTTACGAAAACCTTCCCATTTCTAGCACGGACAATTATGAAAACTGTCTTTTACCACAGAGGTCGAGACATTCTGTAGCGTTTGATGTTGACACAACTGTTAACCCTCCAGCTATCCCTCCCAGAACAGATTTAACCAAATTGCGTAGTACCCACAGTACACCAAATATCCATCAAGCGTCATCTGATAGAGATGCTGAGACTGTTTCCCCCTTCCATTCCCCTTCTAAACCAGCTCCAAGAAAGCAAATTAAGTCTCCAGCATCTCCAGTACCGAGGAAACAGGTGAGGATATTTATTTTTACTTTAATAATATTTTCAATAATGTTTTTTTGTTCCCCATTTTCTCTCCTGTTTAAAATGAAAAATAGGTACCAACACACAAGTGTTGTGCAAGTGTTGTGGTATGGATATGAAAATATGGATTTCAGAATATTTTCCATCCTCTTGTAAGTGTTCAAATCTAGGATGTTCAAAGAAAGGGCTGAAAACTGTGTGATGGAGTTGGGGTGAAATTGTGAACCTTCATTTCCATAATTACATGAACTCACTGTACATCTGCAAAATGTTTTGATAGTTGTTTTCTTCTTACTGATATTCTTCAAAAATTAATCCCTTAACATTTTTTTCATTTCAGGTTTCAAGTTTTTTTTTTAATCTTTAACTGTTTTTTTTTATTCCAACTTCAAACTTGGTCATTTTTAATTTTCATTTGATTCCTGTATTCACTTTACATATGGAATTAACTAACTTTTCTGAGCACTTTGTTAGAGAAGAAATACAATGTGTATGAGATGTTTGATGAAGAAAAGTTGGAGTTGAATCTGGAATTATACAAAAAATAGCATGTAGACTCAATTATGAACAATAGATGAATACATATATATAGTAACATTTGGGATTTGAAGAATCAAACAGATCTCACCACAAACTCTCTGCCAAGTGCATGGCTAACAAGAATGACTGCTTGAGGTTAGGATAAACCTTTGCATTGTTCTGAAAATCCAGGAGATACAATGGTGGAGAGAATGTGTTCGACGTATATTTCTATATTTATAAATAAATATATGTATACACCATTCTTTATGTGCAGACATGGTTGAGTGGTTAAGAAGATTGCTTTCCAGCCATATGTTCCCAGGTTCAGTCCCACTATGCAGCATACTGGGCAAGTGTCTTTTACTGTAGCTTTGGGCAGACCCAAAGTTTTGGATTTGGTTGGCAGAAACTGAAAAGAAGCCTGTCATGTGTGTTTGTGAGGGAGAGAGAGTTGGTGTGTATTTTTGTTATGATGTTTTATATGTAAACAAGCATCAGTGTCATGCAAGCAGTTTTATCTGTTTCCAGTCTTCAGTGGAAAACATCATGCCATGGGAAAATATTACCTTACTTGAAAACAAGAGAGAGTTGGCAAGAGGATGGGAATCAGGCTGTCTCAACAAATTCCATTTGACCTATGCATGCAAGAGAAAGCAGATATTAAATGATGATAATGATAAATAGTGAAATCGAAATTGAACCAAATTCGATGGCTGGCACCCGAGCCAGTGGAGCGCTAGCAGCTCCAACCGAGGAGGATCACTGCCAGAGCAGCTGTATGGCTTCCGTACCAGTTGCACGTAAAAAGCACCATTTGAGCGTGATCGTTACCAGCGTCGCCTTAGTGACATGTGAACAAAACATTTGAGCAAGGTCGTTGCCAGTGCCGCTGGACTGACTCCTGTGCAGGTGGCACGTAAAAAACATCATTTGAGCGTAGCTGTTCCCAGTACCACCAGACTGGCCTTCGTGCCAGTGGCATGTAAAAGCACCCACTATACTCTCGGAGTGGAAGGGCATCTAGCTGTAGAAACTCTGCCAGATCAGATTGGAGCCTGGTGCAGCCATCTGGTTCACCAGTCCTCAGTCAAATCGTCCAACCCATGCTAGCAGGAAAAGCGGACGCAGAGGGAGTCAGAGTAGATCTGGGAGTTCTAGTGGCGAAGAGGTGGATCCACACTTCTCAAAACACTGAAACTTCCATACCAAGACCCCACGACCACATGCAGGTGTGTGTGTGTCTGTGTATGTGTGGTTACAAAGCTTGTTTTGCCATTACATGACACCTTAACCAAGTATCTTCTACTATCCCCTAGTCTAAAACAGTGTCTAGGGTATAGGAGAAGACATACTACACATAAATACACATACGTGTGTGTATGTCTGTATTTATCCCCCAACACCCCTTGATATCTGGTGTTGGTTTGTTTATGTCCTTGTAGCCTAGCAGTCTGGCAAAAGAGACCAATTGAATAAGTACTTGGCTTTGAAAAAATATGTACTGGGGTTGATTTGTTCAACTAAATCCCTTCAAGGCAGTGTAATATGGCAAATTCACATCAAGGCCCTTACAAACATCTCTCTTGTGCTGTTCATGCTTGATGCAATCTGATTCAAATTCCTTTCTCCCACCATGCACTGTTTTCTTCCACAAACAATGCTCTCAAGATTTTGACCTTCTGCATATGTACATATACATACATACACATGTACATAAAATTAAAGTAAACAATGCAATGATCTAACATCATCATAGTTTTGTTTTTTTGTTTGTTACATTTACATAAGGCTTCTCCCCTTCTTTGAAAAGTTTGTAACTATTCTGTTCACAGATTTAATTTTACAAAATTATTCTTTATAAATATAAACACACACACACACACATCCATTCATCTGCTCATATATGTGCATGCATTGAATAGTAATTGAGTGTTTACAATAAAAATCTGAAGCTGTGAATAAATTTAAATCTAGTTGACTCTAAAATTTGTTGGAACACTTGAACATCATTCATCATCATTGTCATCACATTCACTTTTCTTTGTTTGCGTGTGTGTCATGAAGTTTATTGAGGCAGATTTTTTATGACTGGTTTTCCTCCCTCCCATCAGCCTTCATCTGTCTATTTCTAAGCAAGGTAATATTTCCCTTTGGCCGGACATGTTTTTGCAGAATATTGGAATTGAATGACAGCTTGTATGACATTTACAATCACCATATGGTGTCAAGACAAGGACACACACACACATATACACAATGAGCTTCTTTCGGTTTCCCTCTACTAAATCCGCTCACAAGGCTTTGTTTATCCTAGGGCTATAGATAAAAACACCAAAGGCGGTGAGCTGGCAGAAACGTTAGCACACTGGGTGAAATGCTTAGCAGTATATCGTCTACCATTATGTTCTGTGTTCAAATTCTGCCGAGGTCGACTTTGCCTTTCATCCTTTCTGGGTCGATAAATTAAGTACCAGTTACACACTGGGGTTGATGTAATCGATTTAATCCCTTTATCTGTCCTTGTTTGTCCACTCTATGTTTATCCCCATGTGAGCAATAAAAAAAAACACCAAAGATGTCATGAAACAGCAATGAACTTAAAAGCATGTGGTTAGGAAGCAAACTTCTTAACCACACATTTATACCCGTGCCTATCTAAATGGAAATGCTGTTTTAATATCTTCTTTGTATATAAAAGTCAAGTTGTGTGTCTGTCTCCTACAATTTAGATTCCTAACTACTCCCACATTTTGCGGTGCAGTTTAACCAAAACCGGGTATCTTATAGTCGTGATTCATATCGAGCCCTTCTGGGTATTAGCACGCGTCTATGATGAGTCTACGGTTTTAAAAAAAATTTACCATCATTTTTTTCCATTTTAATGCATTTTTTCCACTATTATATAAGGGAAGTAACTCTCTAAAAATGTCTACGATGAGTCAACAATTTAAAAAAAAATTTACCGTCATTTTTTTTCCATTTTTAATGCATTTTTTAGTTATTTCCCTTACAAACCCGAGCAACGCCAGACGATACTGCTAGTTAAATATAAATCAAGAATATTTATTCAATTTTAACCCTGTAAAACTGTATGGTTAAGATGTTTGCTTCCCAGCCGTGTGTTTTCAGGTTCAGTTCCACTGCAAGTGTCTTCTATTATATTGGGATAACCAAAGTTTTGCAAGAAGAACCTAAAAACTGAAAGAGTCCTGTCCTATATTTGTATATATGTGGGTATGTGTGTGTTTAATCCATGCTAGCATGGAAAAGCAGGCATAAAATTAACAAATGGGTTAACACAAGCACACATGCATATAGGGATGTCGGCATGGCTGTGTGGTTAAGCACTTTACATCATAATGATGTCATTGTAGGTTCACTTTGACCATGTACTTTGATCAAATGTCTTTTACTTTGCCTCAGCTAAATTAATGCTTTGTCAGTGAATCTCACTGATTGTCTCCACAGATCATCACGCTGCTACAGCTTGGCTGTGGTGATGTATTTCTGTCCCTGCATAAACCAAAAGTTTGACAGCATGACATTTGTTTTTGTCTTTTATTTATTTGAAACATTGGACTGCAGCCATGCTGGGGCACCACCTTGATGGTTTTGGTTTTTATTTTTAGTTGAACAAATTCACCCCACTGCTTTTTTATTCATTTTTAAAATTTTTTGTAAACCAGATACTTTTATGAGTATGGATGGTTACACACACACACACACATTTTAATATTTTTGTAAACCGGATACTTTTATAAGGATGAATGGTTACACACACACAAACACACACACTTAGGAGTGGAGGTCAAAAATTGTCTGCATTTTTGCTATTATATGTCTTTATTATTGTCGCTCTGCCTTCTGCGCATACGTGCTTATAGTTGGTACTATTGTGGTCACATGATGGAAGTTTGAGCCTGATCAAGCTTTATAGTGTAAGTATGGCCACTCCACTAGCAATGTGCACCAAAGAAGAACAAAGTGCAGTGATCCAAGAGATGGTAATGGTGAACTGATTCCTCATTACCATCTCTCAAGCTTGCTAAATTTTCTTGTCAGTGGTGGAAGTTGATGGGCATCCTGCTCCCTCTCTGCGTCACATTTGTCCAGTCCCTTTTAAACTTTGCAATCCACTTCTACACACTTTTCCATGGTAGTGCACTGACCCTGTATTGTGCTAAAAGCCTCTCATGAATTTCAGCACCTGACACACCTTCAAACCAGAAAAACCAGATCACTGCTCATTGTTCTTCCCTGGTACACATTGCTATTGTTCTTCCCTGGTGCACATTGCTAGTGGAGCGGCTATGCTTATACTGCAAAGCCAGAAAAGTAAAATGGCGCAATCAAGCTCAAACTTTGATCATGTGACCACAATAGTATCAATGATATGTATATATATATATGTATATATATAGAACATATAGTACATGTGTGTGTGTGTGTGTGTGTATATAGCAAGTAATGTTCATAACCACTTCAACATGGCTGTTCCTTTCAAGCAGAATTTACTGTGATTTTTTAACCTCAAGAGGACATCTCCTCTAGCTGGTTAACAAAGCTGCCTCTAATATATTGTGAGCAGGGGGAACAAACTCCTAGCACCTTAGCAACAGAACCAGCATACCAGTCTGGTTTGGGGCTATTTCTGCCTCTCTTCACTACTGGACACTTCATCTGCTAGAGATGGCTGTAGCTCGCCTCTACTCGCAATATATATAAATTCAAGCAACACGCTGTCGCTGATTTTGCAGCAAGCTAAAAAGCTAGTTCTAAAATCTCTCGAAGAGATGATTGCAGTAGCTGTTCTAGCAAGTAATGTTTGTAGCCACTTCAACATGGCTGTTCCGTTTGAGCGGAATTTACTACGATTTTTTTAACACCAAGGGGATATTTCCAGTAGCTGGTTAACGATACACAGTTGCATCCGATATATTGTGAACAGGGGAACAAATCCCTACCACCTTCTAGCAACGGGACCAGAATATATATACATTATATATGTGTATGTGTGTATATATATATATATATATATATATATATGTGTTTATATGTTAGTATGTGTGTGTTTGTTTATACATTATGTGGGCAATGTTTTCAACCAAGATATTACAACATTTACATATCACCATCTTCAGAGCAGAGCCTTTGAGTGCTGTTCACCTGCTTTAGCATCTGTGATTGTTCCCCCACTTCCACTCTGTTGTTTTACTCTTCTTTCCATAACACACACACATACTTCATATAAATGAGAGCATATGTTTGTTTGTATATCATAGAAAAGCTCTGAACCGGTGTGTCCTCAAGAAAAACAGATTTGATTTTCAAAATCTGCATCTCAAAGGCAAGCTTTTCAGTAAATAGTAATCAAAAAATATAATTTAATATAAGAAATAATATAATTTTCAGATTGCCAAATCTATTTCTCTCAATATGTCCTATCTGTTTTTTACACTTTCCTCCACTCTCTATACATTTACCATACTCTTTCTCTATATTTACCATACTCTCTCTCCCTCTCTGCATATGTATGTTTCTCATGCAGGCTACAGTCCCCTCTCTCTCTCTCTTGATAAGACATGAATTGCTTTCATTTTATTTAAAACTTCGATGCCATAATGTTTTCAGCTTCATTTTACGACAGACAGCTATCACTGTCAAACTTTAAACTTCTGCAACATTTAAAAATAAATTTTCTGAAATAAAGGATGCATAAGATGCATCAATTACATGCACAAGAGCCTCCAGTGTACTGACTCAGGAGATGACGTCCCATTTCAGTGTACCAAATTTGAAAACTTTCGCTTAATTTTAAAATTTTGAAATGTGACAGCATCAGAAAAGATCCTCTCATCTGTTATGCTTTTCTCATCATAAACTCTCCCTCTCTTTATATATATATATCTGCAACACACTCTCTCTTTCTCTGTATAAGTATATCATTCACGCTGAGTGTTTGTGTGTTGGGTGACAGTTGAAAGACCCTCACAAAGCATCAGTGGGAAGCTCAGGAGACACCCAAACAGAAAACAAATAGATTTGATGATATATGAACATGAGCTTCCATCTCAGGAGACACCCGAACATAAGATGCATCAATTATATGCACAAGAGCCTCCGTTGGGTTGACTCGGGAGATGATGTCCCATTTCTATTTAAATGAGCTCAGTTTCCAATGAGTCTTAATTTTGCCATGACCATCAACATTTTTGGTTGCCAGTTTACACCTTGAAGAGCCTTACTTCACCCATGATCAGCTTTATGCAGGATGCTCAATCTGCTCACTTAACCTGCCCAATTCTCTGTACAATTCTGCTTACATTCACTTCCCTATACCTTGAAGGTATGCCCTGGCACATCTTCACTACCATCTTTTCTCTGTCCATCTGTCTCTAACTGGGACAAGGTGTGTATATCCTCCTCAGTAAGACAGCTGTTTCTATCCTATCATCGTTTAGCCTCTCAAATGGTACAAAGCCACCTTCCTCAATACCACTCCCCATCTCAGCTAAGAATCTTTGTCTTGGAAGTTGGTTGGTGACCTCACTGCTGCAAGTGCTTAGTCAGAAAGCACCCAGTACACTCAGTAATGTGTTGTTGGCATTAGGAAGGGCATTCAGTTGTAGATATTAAACCAAAGCAGACTAGATCTTAGTCCTCTACCTTGTCAGCTCCTGTCGCACCATCCAACACATGCAAACATGGAATGATGATGATTATGAAATATATATTTATATATATATATATATATATATATATATATATATATATACACATATATATATATATATATAATATATATATATATATATATATATATGTGTGAGTGTGAGTGTGTAAAAATGTATACATATATTAAATTTATGCATTCAGTTTTATGTTTGTTTTCCCTTGCTTGTATAGATTAGATGAACCCATATTATTGGAGGTATTCATTGTTTTGCAGCCAGATGTCTTTCCTCTCACTAACACTTTTACACTTTTTTTTTCCATTTAACAAGTGAGACAGGTTTCATTCCACCCACCTTTAAAAGTGGAGAGCTGCTGAACAGACAGGGACATGTCAACTGACATCACTGTCTGGAGCTCAGCAATTTTTAATGTGAAGCTCAGAATGCAAACATTCTCTCTCTTTCTCTCTCTCTCTCTCACTCTCTCTCTCTCACACACACACACACACACAGTGGGTTTTGTACTGTTTTCAACTATCACATTCGCAAGGCATTGGTAAACAAGGAATACATTACATAGAAGACACATGCCCTGTTTCTCACACACTTATTCTTCCTAGCTTCGCTGTGTCTTTAGGAAAAAAAGCTATCTCTGACTTAACTCTTGTTGTACATGAGGATAATATCTCTGAATTGATTCATTTCTAAACTGTTATGTTTTCCTCCACCGATAAATGTACAATATTGTATGTCTACTAATGATTCTTTGTCACTACTTTGACAAGTATAGGTCCACTATTCTTTGCTGATGATGTCAGAATAGAACAGAAACCTGTTTAGATTTGTCTCTTGTATTTGCTAGTAAATGGATAAAAAAATGATATTAGTCATTGACTAATATTGATTTGTTTCTTCTTCAATGCATAATCTCTTTCTGATTAACTTTTTAATGAACTATACATGGTGTTTAGGCTAAATTTGATGATTTCTTTTTTCTTTTTGTCTCCTTTTTTCAGAAACAGCTTGATGTAGTGGTGAATAGTCAATAGAGTAAAAGAGCATAAAGATTTTCAAAAATATTTTTATCTTTGAATGGAATATTGTGTTTCCTTTTTTTTTAATGCAAACTGTTAAATTTAGCCTGAACACCCTGTATATGTTAGTACTAACTTAACAATTTTTGCGTGAACATGTGATTTCAGCTCAAGTCCCTTGTCATTACATTTTCCTTATTCCAAGTATTTGTCTCTGGTCATACAAGAAAATAAAATTATAACCATTTCGTTACTAACCCGGCTGTAGCCGGCCCAAAAACTTTTTGGTTCATAAGACCAACCCAGCCAAGAGTACCCATTGTAATTTAAATGTGAATTTAAGCACAAATCTCGTTAGTACATTTGTGAAAATACATGATTTCACTTTGTAAATAGTTGAATTATAGTATCTGACATTGCTTGATGTGATATATGAACTCAGTGAATTTTGGGAGAATTTTTTCCACATTTTTTTGGCGTCGATTTTTTTTCAACTTTTGAAAATAGACAGGAGTTTCATGCTATCAAGCAGTGATTCCGAATTTAAAGGTTTTTCAATGGAAAATATGGAGATGTCGAGAAAAAGAATGAATGAGGTACAAAAGCATGTGGTGTATAAGAATGAATAGGATATTTCTGTATCTGAAACCGAAAGCAGCAATTCTGAAGAAACTGAAAGCAGCGATAGCGACAGCAAAGACGATTTTACATCAGAATGAAGTAAAAACTTTTAAAATGTTTTTATTAGCAATTTTTCTGAGGAGATGGGGTCTATCCATAATCTTTCTTAGGAAGCGAAACCGTTAGACTTTTTTTTTTTTTTTCAGTATGCTTGTTTGAAGCGATCACTGTGGAAACAAACTATTACACAGAATGTAAACAAACAGTATATGCCAGGAAAGCCCATAAAATGGGGGATCAAAGTTTGGAAAATTTGTGAAGCAAATACTGGGTACTGCTGTGGATTTAGTTTTTATACAGAGAATATAATGTTAGTCGGCATGGCCTAGGGTACAATGTGGCCTGGAATTTATCACTTCCATACCATAACCAGGACCGTATATTATGTTTTGACCGATTTTTTTTAGTTCAGTCAAACTTGCGGTGGAATTAGGTGGATTCCAGTATTTCAGTTTATTTCACGTTAATTCAACTGATAATCTAATGATGTGCACAATTTTTCCATATCAAAATTTTGTTGCATACCCAATTGAATATTAGCTGATAATTCATTTTGTATGGTGATGTTTAAACAAAATTTTAATATTTTTACCTATTGCTCAGTTTACCTGGATTTACCTGTACTTAGAGTCACTTTGAGACAAAAGTTATGCAATAGAATTGATTAAGAACCCTTTCTTTAATTATGTTCCAAATATCACATTAATATGTTGATAAGTTAAAAAGTTACAGTTGTTTAATGAAACTAGTCTAAATTCATGATTATTTTAGAATTTAATTGAAACTCATGAGGGGTGTATTTTGGTCAGAAATATAGTAATGAAAGGGTTAAGTAACTATATGAGTTGCTCTTACAAGATTATTATTTCTTGGGCTGTTAAATTCATTACATTGTGTAACAAAATTGTAATTCTTTTTTTTTTTCTCTTTGATCAGTAAGTGTTATTTTCCTATTCGCTTCTATCTAGAAATCAAAGGAAATGACTACACTTCCTTTCAAACTTTGCCTTTGTGACCTGGACATAATGCTTTAAAACTATGTTTCATTGCATGTCTGACAGATTCAGTGCTGAGTTGCTCAAGCAGAAATACTATTATAGCAAATATTCTGCTCAATACCACAGATTAGCTCGTCAATTGTTTGACTGTAACCAATTGAGCATGTCCCTTTGTGGCTGACAATATGTGCATCTCTGATGGTGAGCAGGAATAGTAGGGGAGCATCATAGTCATGTGTTGAGAGGAATTCTTTGGGGTTTGAATAAATGTAACAAAAGCAAAGTTTGAAGGAAATATCAGCGATTTTTTTCAAACGTTCTAGGGATAATCAAATGGGAAATAACAGTTACTACGCAAGGACAAAAATTGGGTTACACATTGTCACCTTTAGACATGAAACATAGTTCTTTAATATTTACTTTTATGTTATGTTTCAACTGGTTTGATCTCTGATCATCAGTTTTATTTTTGGATGTATACATAGTAACCTAAAGTGATTATATGTAGTGCTCTTATTCCTGGGTGTGTACATAACCACCCTGGATGTGTCTGGTATGTTTGTAGCCCTTGTATGGTGTTTCCCCGAAGATGTGTTTTAATAAAAAATTATTTATAAAAAATAAATTTTAGGTACAGGTATGACTGTGATTAAGAAGTTTGCTTTGCAACCATGTCATTTTGGGTTCAATTCCACTGTACTGTACCTTGGATAACTGTCTTCTATCGGTTTTCCAGGTTTACCGATGCCTTGTAAGAGAATTCAGTTGACAGAAACTATATTAAGCCTATTACGTGTGTGTGTTTATATATATATATATATATATATATATTGGATCATCCCTAAAATAATGTGATTTTTTTAGTTCCATGAACTAAAAGTTGGAGGGGGACGGAATAAACTACCTGCATCAACTTGCTATAAAAGCAGGTAGTAATTTTACCTTGTACTTATTCTTAGTGCAAGTTTTGAAGAGTGCAGTTCAATTTTAACAGTTATTTTTTCAAAGCTATAATGGAAGTGACAAAGGAGCATATTCAGTCTATTTTGCCTTACGAGTTCAATAAAGGCAACAACATAGTGGAAATTGCAAAGAATATTAATGCAGCATATGGGGATCGGACAATAAGCCAGTGTCAATGGTGGTTCCAGAAATTCTGAGCCGGAAACTACAGCCTAGAAGTTGAGCCTCATTCTGGAAGATCTGTAGAGCTTTATGAGGACATCCTGCAAACCCTGGTGGAACAAAATCCCATTGTAACTGTTGAGGAACTGGCAGAGAAGTTTGGATTTGGTCATCGACACCTGCGTGCCATCGGAAAAGTCAGCAATTTGGGTCAATGAGTTCCTCACAAACTTTCCAAGTCTAATTACGTGCAGAGAGTTAATGCGTGCTCTTCATTGCTGTCACGTCTTACAAATGAACCTTCTTTGGACCAAATAATGACTGGTGATGAGAAATGGGTTCTCTATAAAAATGCCAAGCGCTGAAGACAGTGGGTAGGGAAAGGAGAAACACTGGCACCCCAGATTAAAGAAGGCCTTTACTCATGTAAGGTGTTGTTATCTGTTTGGTGGGATATGAAAGGTTTAATACACTTGGAACATTTAAACTTAAACCAAGTGATAACAAAGGAGATCTACTGTGAGCAGCTTAAGTCAACGCTAGAAGAAAAGCAACCATCTTTGGTTTCAAGACAAAAGGTGTTCTTCCATCGGGATAATGCTCATCCACATACAGTGAGGATGACGTTCCAAAGGCTGGACCACTTTGAATGGGAAACGATGCCCCACCCACTATATTGACTGGACATTGCCCTATCAGATTATCATTCTACAGTCTTCAAAATCATTTGGAAGGAAAAAATATGAATTCTGTAGATGAGGTGAGAACAGTACTGGAAGAGTATTTTTTGTCACAGACAAGTGAATTTTGGAAGTGGGGCCTTGCAAGTCTACCAGATAAATGGAAGAGCATTGTAGAAAATGGAGTGTATATTTTAGATTAAAAATGAACTTTGTTTATCTTAATTTTGAAAAATAAAAGAAGTATAAAAAAAACTGCATTATTTATAGGATGACCCAATATATTGGCTGACTGGTTCACAGACTCAGCAATGACACCTTTGTCTTGCACCGCTTCAGCTCTACTGGTCATTCATTGCAACATCTGTCTGTGTTTGTACTGTCTCTGCACACCTTTGCTGTGAACAGCAATTAATCTCTCTTCATTCCTTTGCGTGCCATATGAGGCTCAACTCACTACCTCTCTTCATTTGACATCATCCCCACACACATCTCACATCCAACTGCTCCCCACCCTCTACCTACACACCTGCATACTGCCTACCTCGGTACCCTCACTACACACACACCATTATGCAAATACCCATGTACAATGTTCAACTCAATACTTGCTTCACACACCACTACATACACACATATACCCACAAACACCTTTCCACTCCACACACACTAACACCGAACACTTCTCAACACCCACACCACACACAATCTTCAATAGGGTCACCACACATACCACTATACTAGCAGCCACACACACTGTTTAATTCAGTATACACACCATCATACACACTCCCACAATATATATACTCACATCACATACACACATAACATGCAGAGACAAAGATAACTTTTGCCCACAAACACACACTATACACATGCACACTATTTGGTCACACACACGTGCAAACACCACCTACACAAGCACACATCAATAGCTACACACACACACAAACGTTAAACTCACTCGCCCCCATTCACACACATCATTCTTACATACACACACACACACACTTGCACACCTTAGTTCGTTGGGGTCATCATTATCAGGGTATTTTGTCTGCCATTACGTTCTGAGTTCAAATTCCGCCAATGTCAACTTTGCCTTTCATCTTTTCGGGGTTGATTAAATAAGTACCAGTTACACACTGGGGTTGATGTGATTGACTTAATTTCTTTGCCTGTCCTTGTTTATCCCCTCTATGTTTAGCTCCTTGTGGGCAATAAAGAGATAAATTATTATTATTAATATTATTGAAGTGGCGATCTGGCAGAATCGTTAACACAATGGGCGAAATGCTTAGCGGTATTTCGTCTGCTGCTATGTTCTGAGTACAAATTCCACTGGGTTGACTTTGCCTTTCATCCTTTCAGGTTTGATAAATTAAGTACCAGTTGCATACTGGAGTCGATCTAATTGACTGGCTCTCTCCCCAAAAATTTTGGGCCTTGTGCCTAGAGTAGAAAAGGTTATTATTATTATTATCTCCCTTTCATTCAGCCTCTTCTTCTTTCCAGTCATCGCACCATGTTGGACCATTGAACTTTGCACATTTTTTCCTCTTAATCCTTTCTGTCAAAGAGCATAGGCTCGAAATGTAAAAGACTTTTCCATTTTTAAGTAATATATATATATGATGATGATATATATACATGTATGTATATGTATCATCATCAGTCAGTTAATGTTCATTGTTTATACTGGCAAGGGTTGGACGGTTTGACTGGACTTGGCTGCACCAGACTCCAGTCTGATTTGGCATGGTTTTCTACAACTGGATGCCCTTCCTAATGCCAACCACTCTGAGAGTGTAATGGATGCTTTTACATGCCACCGGCATGGGTGCCATTTGCATGACACCAGTATCAGCTACGACTGCGGTTTTACTCGGCTTGATGGGTCTTCTTCTCAAGCATGACATAATGCCAAAGGTCTTGGTCATTGCCACCTTGAGGCCCAACGCTTGTATATATATATATATATATATATATATGTGTGTGTGTGTGTGTGTAAGTGTGTGTGTGTGTATGTATTTATGTATATATATATATATGTGTGTATGTATTTATGTGTATATATATATATGTATAAGTATATATATGCATTTATGTATGTATTTATACAGGTATATGTATTTATGTATATACACACACATATATATACACATTTTCAGGTACATGACACTGCTGTCCCCCATCCCAGGGTCTCATGGGCCTACACCTCCCACACCCTCAGGGTTGGGACACTTAATGTTGGCACACTGAAAGGTAGGTCTGACGGCGTTGGGGGCATGGGTATACTTCTTGCAGAGAAATGGGTTGATAAGATAATCAAGGTAGTCAGAGTCTGTGATAGAATACCTAAGATTAGATTAGTGCTGCAAAAGGGGTTAGCAACCATTATCTTGGCCTATGCCCCTCAGCCATGGCTACCTGATGAATAGAAAGATCAATTTTATGACACCCTCTTGCAGACTACCTTGTTGATGAATGACAGGGACCTTCTCTTTGTGGCTGGTGACTTCAATGGACATGTTGGACATGTCGGGGGCTTCCATGGCATACATGGAGGCTACGGTTTTGGCTTTCGCAAAGAGGAGGGAATCAGGCTGCTGGCGTTCTGTGATGCAAATGATCTTATGGTTTGCAATACTAACTTCAGGAAACCTGCCAGTCACTCATTTACTTACCGATCTGGTAGACACACTAGTCAAATTGACTACATCCTCACCAGGAAGCAGGAAAGATGGCTACTTATAAATGCCAAACCTTCCCAGGTGAAGAATGCACCCCACAACATAGATTACTTGTTAGCAACTTCAGGATCAGGGATAAATGGATGCCCAGAAGACGACCAGCATAGAGTAGAAGGATTTGGAAGCTTAAGGATCCTGCGAATGGACAGAAATTTAGAGGTGTATTACTCAAAGCTTTTGAGGAAATAGGGTTTATAGCATCACATGATGTGGAAGACAACTGGAGGTTTCTATGGGACAACTTGTTGAGGGCTACTGACCAGATCTGTGGGTGGTGCAGAGTCCCCTCTTGACCCAAGGTAACATCATGGTGGAACAATGTAGTTGACAGGGCCATTAGGGAAAAGAAATAGGCATGGAAAGACTGGAAGAACGGTGGTAGCAGGGAATTATATCAGATTGCCAGAAGGGAAGCTAGGAGACAGGTTTACTTAGCCAGAGGGGAAGCAGATAAGAAAGAATTTGCCAATGTTCTGTGTTGTGAGGATCAAAGACTTGAGGTGTTTCGTGTTGCAAGACAGTGTGTGACAGAGAAACATGATGTCATAGGAGAGAGAAATGTGTCTGCATGGATGATGGCTCATTTGCATTTAATGAGGCTGCAAAGAGAGAGACTTGGCGATGCCACTATGAAAGGTTGCTAAATGAAGAGAATGAATGGGAGAAAGAGAGTCTGCTGAATGTCAATCCAACAGAAGGACCAGCTATCCAAATTGACAGTTCCTTGGTAGATAAAGCAATTAAGGATATGAAGACAGGGAAAGCCCCCAACCCATCAGGAATCACCATAGAGATGCTTAAAATATCTGGCAGTGTCAGCTACAGTCTAGTCACTCATATAGTCAATCAGGTGATACATGGAGTCATGCCAATGAAGGGTGTAGCAGCACCATAGTCGACTGCTACAAAGGTAGAGGTGATGCATTAGATACAAATAATTACAGCAGTATCAAGCTATTGGATCTGGTAATGAAAGTCACAGAGATGGTCATGGCCCAACTAATTAGAGAAAAAGTCAGTCTAGATGGGATGCAGTTTGGTTTTGTGCCCTGGAAAAGCACTACTGTTGCTTTATTTCTGGTAAGATAGCTGCAGGAGAAATATCTAGCCAAAGATAAACCTCTGTTCCTAGCTTTTGTTGACATGAAGAAAACCTTTGACAGGGTCCTCTGATCCATTAACTGATGGTTAATGAGGGAACTAGGGATAGATGAATGGTTAGTGAGAGCTGTAAAAGCTATGTACAGGGATGCTGTCTGTAATGTAAGGGTTGGCAATGAGTACAATGAAGAATTTTGGATAGGGGTCCACCAAGGATCAATCCTCAGCCCACTCTTATTCATCATAGTCCTCCAGGCAATAACAGAGGTATTCAAGACAGGATGCCCTTGGGAGCTTCTCTATGCTGATGACCTTACTCTAATAGCTGAGTCACTATCAGAACTAGAAGAGAAGTTTCAGGTGTGGAAGCAAAGTCTAGAATCGAAAGGCCTTAGAGTCAACCTAGCAAAAACCAAAGTCTTAATATGTAGGAAGGCAGACAAACCACAAATCCCTTCAGGTAGATGGCCCTGCTTGATCTGTAGAAACGAAGTAGGTAGAAACTCCATAAGATGTACCCAGTGTAAGCTATGTACACATAAGAGTTGCAGCAATATCAAAGGAAGGCTAACTTGGAAGATAGTTTTTGTGTGTGCCAGATGCTCAGGAGCAATAAACACTGAAAATGTGCAGAAAACAGCTTCCATCACATTCCAGGGGGCAAAACTACAAGTAATTGATAGCTCCTATTACCTAGGTGACCAAGTCAGTAGCAGGGGTGGATGCTCTGAGAGTGTAGCTGCTAGAATAAGAATAGCCTGGGCAAAGTTCAGAGAGCTCTTACCTCTGCTGGTGACAAAAGGCCTCTCGCTCAGAGTGAAAGGTAGACTGTATGATGCACATGTGCGAACAGCCATGCTACATGGCAGTGAAACATGTGCCGTGACTGCTGAGAACATGCGTAAGCTTGCAAGGAATGAAGCCAGTATGCTCCGCTGGATGTGTAATATCAGTGTGCATACACGATGGAGTGTAAGCACCCTGAGAGAAAAGTTGGACTTAAGAAGCCTCAGATGTGGTATGCAAAAGAGACGACTACGTTGGTATAGTCATGTGTTGTGAATGGACGAGGACAACTGTGTGAAAAAGTGTCACACCCTAGCACCTGTGGAAAAGCTAGACTCAGGAAGACATGGGATGAGGTGGTGAAGCACAACCTTTGAACAACAGTCTGAAAAATTATATTCTTGAAATTGTATTGTTTATGAAAATTATTAACTGTCTGGTTTAAGTTTCAGTCATTATGTATGCATTTTTTTTTGTAGTGATTTCTTTCAAATTAAATTACACCATGTTTGTTATCTTTCAGTCTTGGAGTCGGCACTCTCCACTACCACCAATCCGAGCACGGTCCAATGGCCAGGTGTCACAGGGCTCGGTAGACACAAGCTGTAGTGATGACAGTCCCACAGATTACACTCAGGCTACTGACCCATTCTCTGCATTGTCACAAGAAGCTCAGACGTTTGCCCAGCAATATCTTTCCATGGGGTTCCCTCGGGCCAGAGTTGCGAGGGCTGTCCAAAAATTAGGATTACAAGAAAAAGATGTAAGTAAAGTCTGTACACAAATTGAAATAATGTGAATGTAAGAAAGAACAGGAGCTCCATACCAACATTTTCATGTATTTTGTGTTTTGGATTTATAAAGAGAGAGTTAATTTAGATGAGTTGCAGTTTGGGTTTGTTCCAGAGAGAAGCACCATTGATGCTATATTTCTGGTAAGACAGTCGCAGGAGAATTTCCTAGCCAAAGATAACCCTCTGTACTTGGCTTTCATTGACATGGGGAAAACCTTTGACAGGGACCACACCAATCCCTTATCTGGTGGTCAATGTGGAAACTAAGGATAGATGAGTGGTTGGTGAGAGCTATACCAGTGATGTACAAGGATACTGTCAGTAAGGTGATGGTTGGCAACAAGTATAGTGAAGAATTCCAGGTAAAAGTAGGAGTTCACCAAGGATCAGTCCTCAGCCCCCTCATATTCATCATAGGTCCTCCAAGCAATAACAGAGGAATTCAAGACAGGTTGTTCCTGCATGCTCCTCTATGCTGATGACCTTGCTCTAATAGCTGAGTCACTACCAGAACTAGAGAAGAAGTTTCAGGTGTAGGAACAAGGTCTAAGTTGGAAGGCAGACAAATCACAGATCTCTTCAGGTAAACAGCCCTGCTCGATCTGTAGAAAAGGCTTAAGTAGAAACTCCATAAGATGTACCCAGTGTTAGTTATAGACACTTAAGAGGTGCAGCAATATCAAATGAAGGTTAACTGGGAAGATAGTTTTTGCATGTAGCAGATGCACAAAGGCAATAAACACTGAAGATGTACAGAAAACAGATTCCATCACATGCCAGGGGTAAAAACTAGAAGTAGATGATAGCTTCCATTACCCAGGTGACTAAGTCAGTTGCAGGGGTGGATGCTCTGAGAGTGTTGCTGCTAGAATAAGAATAGCCTGAGCAAAGTTCAGAGAGCTCCTACCATTGCTGGTAACAAAGTGCCTCTTGCTCAGAGTGAAAAGTAGACTGTATGATGCATGTGTGTGAACAGCCATGCTACACGGCAGTGAAACATGGGCTGTGACTGCTGATAACATGCGTAGGCTTGAAAGAAATGAAGCCAGTATGCTCTGCTGGATGTGTAATGTCAGTGTGCATACACAACAGTGTAAGCAACCTGAGAGAAAAGTTGGACATAAGAAGTCTCAGATGTGGTGTGCAAGAGAGACAACTGCTCTGGTCTTGTCATGTGTTGCGTATGGATGAGGACAGCTGCATGAAGTGTCACACCCGAACAGTGGAAGGAACGTGTGGAGGAGGTAGACCCAGGAAGACCTGGGATGAGGTGGTGAAGCACGACCATCGAACATTGGGCCTCACCGAGGCAATGACAAGTGACCGAGATCTTTGGAGATATGTTGTGCTTGAGAAGATCCTGCAATCCAAGTGAGATTATAGCCGTGGCCAGTGTCAGTGTCGCATAACCGGCCCATTTAAAAGCATCTTTCAGGCATCAGGCAATATGCAGTGCTTGAGAAGACCTGTTGAGTCAAGTGAAATCGTAATCATGGCTGATGCCAGTGTCACTTGACTGGCACCCATGCCGGTGGCATGTAAAAAGCACCATTCAAGCGTGGTTGATGCCAGTGCCAGCTGACTGGCTCCCATGCTGGTAGAATGTAAAAAGCACCTGCTACACTCTTGGAGTGGTTGATGTTAAGAAGGGCATCAAGCTGTAGAAACCTTGGCAGATCAGATTGGAACCTGGGTCAGCCTCCTGACTTGCCAGTCCTCAGTCAAACTGTCCAACCCATGCCAGCACAGAAAGCAGATGTTAAACATGATGATCTTTTTATATGTGAGTGCATTTGTTAGCTCATGTATGTATGACTTGAGAATTATCAAGTTCAGTACCTGCAGTGGCCTATAGTTTCGTCATGGTTCAGATATTTTCAGGCCAGTAAGGATTGAGGAATGTTGTAGGGCTTGAATTTGTTTGGGTTGTGGATTGTAAATTTGATGGTTTTTTCTCTTTTGTTGCCATAGAGGTGACTGCAGAAAGGTTTGTGAGGAAATCTGCTGACAATCTCATGAAATGTTTCTCAGAACTCTTAAGGTATTTCAGAAACAGCTGAGAAGAGTTCCAATTGGATCTGGCCAAGTTACAATGCATACAGTTACACAGTATTTGGTAGCAGAGGGATATCTAGGAGTCATCACCTGGACATGACCTAGCCCCTTTAGAGTGTAAAGAGTTAAGGGCCAAAACACTTGCCTGAGGGGGGGTCCTTTTTCTCTGAAGATCTGCTGTTCAGCTCTCCCTAAAGTTTCTCACTAACTTTGTTTTCATTTCTTTCTTAATAGTAATTGTATGCAGTATATACCCTAATTTGAGCAGATGTGCGTAATGTTAGTAGTAATAGTTGTAGAACAGTATAAATGCAGTAGATGTTTTCTAATATTGATGCTAATGACTTCAGTGTTGAATGTTTTTTTTTTCAGGTGATTGATCATCTGTGTATGGTTGACAAACTGGGAGAAGGAGGATATGATCCACACTTGGTTGAAGATGCTTTACATTTATTTGAAAATGATATCCAAAAAGTAAGACATGCAAATCATTTCATTAAATCTTGGTCATTTATTGTAGTTCTTAATCAGCTATTGATGGCTCTTTGTCATCTGTCATTAGTCTTGATCATGCAATGTGATTTTCATAACTGCACAGTTATATGGGATAGGGGACTGAAAAGTTCAAAGGCTGGCTATGAAGGAGTGATACTAGAGCTGTGAAATCTTGTATGCATTAATTTCAGCTCTTCTTAATAATTGCATTGTTTCTTTCCAGGTAAACTAACATCTGACTGTTCAAAAGTAACTAGTTGTGACTTTTCTTGAAAATCAACAAAATTTAGTATTGTCATGTTATCAAGTACCTGCAGAAAAAAGGTTTAGCCCCCAAGGACATTCATGCTGACATGATTGCTATATTAAGGGATGATGCTGCAGCTTTATCAACAGTGCGAAAGTGGGCTAGGGAATTTAGGAGGAGAAGGGAGAGTCTTGAAGATGACCCAGCATTTGGATGTCCTCCAACTGTCACCACCAAGGAAAACATTTATCCTTCTCACCACATGGTGATGGATGATGGGCAATTGACTATAAATCAAAACGCCAATGTTATTAGCATATCCCATGAGTGAGTTGTGAATATTCAGCACAATGTACTTAGCATGAAGAAGATTTCTGCTTGGTGGGTGCTACATCTTCTAATGCCTGATCAAAATCACATCAGGCTGATCACATCATGGAAAATCTGACATTAATTGAGGCAGATCCAGCTGGTTTCCTTGAATGTTTCCTAACCTAGGATGGGTGTTGGATTGATCACTTTGAACCAGAGATAAAGAGATAATCCATGCAGTGGAAACACCTGCTCTAAAGAGGTCCAAGGTTATTTCATCTACATGATGGCCTCAGGTATTTTGGGATGCAAAAGACATTGTGTTTATTGACCATCACTTGAAAGTACTATGCCAACTTGCTGAGACAGTTATGAAAGGCTATCAAGACCTGGTGCCCAGTAAGACTGACAAAAGTTGTCTTGTTTCATCAGGACAATGCTCCAGCATGCAAGTCTTTGGTTTCAGTGGCTGCTGTGTGTAACTGTGACTTTGAACTGGTTGATCATCCTCCCTATTGTCTTGATTTGGCCTCGTCTGACTATCATCTGTTTTCCAACATGAAAAACCACTTGACTGGGAACCAGAATCGCAGTGATGATGTCATATCTGCTGTTGATGACTTGTTTGACCAGCAGGTTGAAAGCTTCTTCAGCAATGGGATCCAAACACTGCTACACCCATGGAAGAAGTGTGTGAACAACAAGAAGAACTATGTTGAAAATTAAATCTCATTTGGTCACATTCCTGAGAGTATGACCTTTTCAGCCAACCCTTGTACTTGCATGTATGTAATTAGTACTGTCTGTAATTCTTTAGCATTAAGATTTCTTTTTCAAGTGTATTGCTTATTTATTTACATTGTTTTGAATTAATCATGTATTATCACATAGCTTCAGGATTTCAACAGAGTGTTTGTATATTTTAAGAATGACATTGTCCGGTAGGTGTAAGAGGTTGGTTCTGATCTGTTTTAACATTAAACAAGTAGAATATTTGGGCTGGATATACTCAGATTAAATGCTAAAGGGTTAATGATATTCAAAATAGAAAGAGCATACCCCCCCCACCCAAATAAAAAGTAATAATTTATATGATTTTAGTTGTTAGTTTAATTGAAAGTATAAAATTATGCAGTACATATTTCATAGAATGTCAGCACTATGTTCTGTCAGATCCACCTCCTTCACAAGGCTCATGCTCCACCAATTTCATATTTCTGATTCCTTCTCCTGTACCTCCACTGGCATCGTTTTATTGTCTTAACCCATTAAGTCCCACTTTTAAATTTAAATTTTTTTTTTTACCAAAAAGTATAAAAAGAATGATAAATATAGTATAATAAGTAAATATAATATATACTTATTATATTATATTTATCATTCTTTTTATACTTTTTGGTAAATAAAAAAAATTTAAATTTTAGATTTTATAATATATATATATATATATATATTATATATTATATTAATTATATTTATATTATCTGTTTAGTTATGTATTGGTTTATGTCTATCACTGTTTGAGTTGCCTAATAGTGGTTTTATCTCTAATTCATATTTTATATATATATATATATATCTATCATCATCATCATCATCATCATCATTTAACATCCGCTTTCCATGCTAGCATGGGTTGGACGGTTCAACTGAGGTCTGGGGAGCCCGAAGGCTGCACCAGGCCAATCAGATCTGGCAGTGTTTCTACAGCTGGATGCCCTTCCTAACGCCAACCACTCCGAGAGTGTAGTGGGTGATTTTATGTGCCACCGACACAGGTGCCAGACGAGGCTGGCGAACGGCCACGCTCGGATGGTGTTTTTTATGTGCCACCGACACAGGTGCCAGACGAGGCTGGCAGACGGCCACGCTCGGATGGTGTTTTTATGTGCCACCGACACAAGTGCCAGATGAGGCTGGCAAACGGCCACGATCGGATGGTGTTTGTTACGTGCCCACAGCACGGAGGCCAGTCGATGCGGTACTGGCTACGGCCACGTTCGGATGGTTTTCTTGTGTGCCACCGGCACTGGTACCACAAAGATACAAATTCCATTGATGTTCATCTATTTTGATTTTTTTGATTTTCACTTGCCTCAACAGGTCTTCACAAGTGTCACACACTTGCCTCAACAGGTCTTCACAAGTGTCATAAGAAGGAAGGTATGCACAGGTGGACTGACTACGTCCCAGGTAGGGGCCACGGGTTATGGCCTGACTACGTCCCAGGTAGGGGCCACGGGTTATGGCCTGACTACGTCCCAGGTAGGGGCCACGGGTTATGGCCTGACTACGTCCCAGGTAGGGACCACGGGTTATGGCCTGACTAGTCTTGCCGGGTCTTCGGATGGTTTTTATGTGCCACCGACACAGGTGCCAGATGAGGCTGGCGAACGGCCACGATCGGATGGTGTTTGTTACGTGCCCACAGCACGGAGGCCAGTCGATGTGGTACTGACTACCGCCACGTTCGGATGGTTTTCTTGTGTGCCACCGGCACTGGTACCACAAAGATACAAATTCCATTGATGTTCATCTATTTTTGATTTGTTTTGATTTGATTATATATATATATATATATTATCAATCTAACATATATCAGGAAAAGAAGCTCACTCTAAAAAATAGAGCAGTAAGTATTAAAACAAGAAGTTAAATTCTGGTCATAGAGTGACCATTGGTTTCGTATCCACAAAAGCTGCAACCTTGTGAACAGCTCACCAGACTCTATAGAGTTCAACTTTTTATTTTAATATATACAAATACACACACTCATCTATTTATATGTATTTCAAGTTTATATACACACATCAACAAACATAACCTTTTGCCTTTTTTTTTTGTTTTTTCAGGCGGAATGCTACTTGCACCTTCATCAACAATTTGTGGAACTTGGATTTCAAAAACCAAAGATCCAGCATGCATTAGTTACTTCCAAGCTCGACAGTGACAAAGCTTTGGACTTGTTAACCACCTAAAAGACATTGTTTGTAGAGGAAGGGATGGGGGAGGGAGTGGGCAGGGGAACAAAACATAATAAACACAATTACAGAAAAAAAAAGAAAAAAATGAATACATACAACACAGAGAATCTAAATCTACTGTGTAACTTGGTAAACAAAATCAAAGATTCCTGCATCATTCAATTTTCCTTTTTTCTTCAGTTCTTCTGTTGGATATTAAATTTAACACCTGAAAGTAATGACCAACCTCAAACAGAATTTTGATTTTATCCCATTTGAATATATTTTCATTTCAGCTACAAGAGATGTAATCGAATCACTGGTAGACTATCCAAAAATGTAGGGTTCGTACATGGTAGATGGGACTGGATCAGTTTGTACTTGCACAATGAAAACTGTTTCTCTTAACCCTTTAGCATTTAACCCCTTGCAAATGGATTTAGTACTGATAGTCTGTGCTGTGTATTGGTATTAGGCCATTCAGTAACTGCATAATTTTTCATATAAGGAATTTTCTAGTGTATTTACAGATTCTTCTCAATGTGGTATATTCAAAAACATGGTTCTGCACAGAGCAAGACATTGCATTGCTCACATACACACAGGTTTTGATGTGACCAGTACCACTTCCCATCTGCAAGTAGTTAAGCTGGCCATGTCCTGCCAAAATATTCAACATGCTTTATGTTCAAACTGGCCAGATCCAGCCTCTCTCATCTACCCTGTAACCTCATTCTAAAAGTAAACAATCACATCATTGAAATCTTAAAGCTGTGAGATAATGTATGATTAATTCAAAGCAATATGAATAAATAAGCACTGCATTTGGCAGAGTAATCTGAATGCTAAAGGCTTTAATGCCCAGGCAGTTCATTAGATGTAGTTAATAGCTTTTGTTACTTAGGAGATATACTTAGCAAAGGAGGTGACTACTCTGAAACCATAGTAGTTAGAGCAGAGTAAGGATGGTTTGGAAAAAGTTCAAGGAGCTAGCACCACTGAAAACCAGTTTATATGATGCTTGTGTTAGAAGTGCAATGCTGCAGGGTAGTGAGACATGGGTCTTGAATACAGAGGATTTGGAAAGACTGGAAAGAAATGAAACTTACACATGTTATGTACCTCTCTCTCCCTCTCCTCAACCTGTATACTCTTGCAAACCCCTACTACCTGAGATGCCACCTGGACACCTCATCACCACTGTATGTCTCCGTGGTGCTGAGAGAAGTCACCATATCTAGTTGGACAGGGAAACAGAGAGAATGAGAGAACAGTCTTGCTACAGAGGAGGTACTTGGCTACCCTAGTAAGATAAGGACGTGGTGGGAGAAAGAGAGAGTTAAAGACAGTCTGAGTGTGAGAGAGAGCTTACCTACAGAAAACAGTGAGCAGGGGGTGGGGTATAAGTAGCATAGAGGGGATAGAGAAGGTGTACCATAAGAGTGAGGAGAGATGTTTACACCTAGCAAGTGATGTTGAGAGGAATTTGAGTGACCTGCAGTGTTTGGTTGGGATTTAGGGGTGTGGATGGTTGTGGGTGAGTTTGGCCAGAGGACAGAATTGTGTGTGTAGTTGGAGGTGGGTTATGGCCAAAAGGACATACCTGTACGTATGGATCACCAGAAGTCTTGGTTCCTTGTCATCTCTTCAGCGAGGCTCAGTGTCTGATGATCCTTTCCCACTACGTCTTGGGTCTACACCTTCCAGATGTTCCCTCCACAATTTCAGATTTATGTGGCTGTCATCACCCATATGCATTGCATGACCATATGAGCACAGTTTCCTCTCTTACACGCTACATCTGAAATTTCTTCAACCCAATTTTTCTCTTAAAACATTTGCATACAGTTGTTCCTGCACATTAACATTACCCATCCAACAGAGCATGCTGATGTCATATTTTTCAAGCCTTTGCATGTCTACATGCACATGCACGTACATATGTATGTATGTATCTATATATATATATATACATATATACACACACACCTTCTCGACTTATGACCGAGTTCCATTCTGACTGACAGGTTGCAAGTTGATCTGGTTGTATACTCTTTTACTCTCTTTTACTTGTTTCAGTCATTTGACTATGGTCATGCTGGAGCACCGCCTTTAGTCGAGCAAATCGACCCCCAGGACTTATTTTTTGGAAGCCTAGTACTTATTCTATCGGTCTCTTTTGCCGAACCGCTAAGTTACGGGGACGTAAACATACCAGCATCGGTTGTCAAATGATGCTGGGGGGACATATACATACACACACATACATATACGAAGGGCTTCTTTCAGTTTCCGTCTATCAAATCCACTCACAAGGCTTTGGTCGGCCCGAGGCTATAGTAGAAGACACTTGCCCAAGGTGTCACACAGTGGGACTGAACCCGGAACCATGTGGTTGGTAAGCAAGCTACTTACCATACAGCCACTCCTGCGCCTAAAAAAAGAATAATGAAATCTGTAATCATAAAATATTGGTTTCAAATTTTGACACAAGGCCACTAATTTTGGGGTGTGGAGCTACTTGAGTACATGGAAAACAGTGTTTGACTGGTATTTATCTTATTGATCCTGAAAGGCTGAGTTACATTGGTGAAACTTGAACTCAAAACATAAAGACGGACCCCTAAGCATTTTGCCAGATATGCTAACAATTCTGCCAGATCAATGCCGGATTTATATTTTTCAACACTATTTTCATTCAATCACAACTGATGCTCAAAAGCAATTACATGAAAGACAGTGGCAGGCAGTGGATGCCTGGGTCTGAGGTAGGCCTGCGTTGCCAGATGCTGCCATAGTTATCATACATGCAGCTGCCCAACGTCTAAAAATTGATTTTTTATTTATTTTTTTGTGGTCATAGGTTGTAAGTCGAGGAGAAGGTGGCTACACACACACGTGTGTGTGTATATATATCCACACACACACATGTATGTAATATATTATTTTATCTTTTACTTGTTTTAGTCATTAGACTGGCCATGCTGGAGCACTGCCTTGAATTTTAGTCAAACTAATCAACCCCAGTACTTATTTTATTTTTAAGCATGGTATAATACTGGTCCCTTTTACCGAACTACTAAGTTACGGATATATAAACACACCAACACTGGTTGTCAAGTGGTGGTGAGGTACACACATACACACGACGAGCTTCTCACAGTTTCCATCTACCAAATCCACTCAGAGGCTGTAGTGGAAGGCACTTTGCTCAAGGTACCATGCAGTGGGAGTGAACCCAGAAGTAACTGGTAAACAAACTTCTTTACAGCCATACCTGTGCCTGTGTATATACATAAATGTATGTATAAATATGTATGTGTATATACATATATGTATGTATATTACATTCATATATGTATGTACATACATGTATATATGCATATATGTGTGTGCATATATATATGTGTGTGTGTGTATATATATATATACTGGCAGAGATACCTGGCGTTGCTCGGGTTTAAAATGGCATGGTTTGTATATAATATATTACAGTTATGTTGAAACTGGTGATATGGGAAAGTGCAGCATTGACAACAAAACATTTGTGGAGTAAATGATGGGCTAATTCATCTAGGCAGCATGCTATGCGTCCATTTAGAGTATTTCAGGCCCTAACCTGTGGGGATTATGTGATTTTTTTAACACATCGAGAAGCTGTCAATGGATATACACTCTTTTGCAGCAATCGGTGCTGTATCTAACACAGTCCATCATCTGAAATGTTGACACGTCCTTCTATTTGTTGTCCTACAGTTCCTCCAAATAAATTTGGAGGAACTGTTGTTGTTCATCTGTGGGTAACGGAACCAATGAGGTGATAGACTTGCCCTTGAACTTTGCCGTCGGAGTAAATTTATGTTTATCTATCTTCTTAGATGCACCAAACGATGTCATTTGCAGAGTTGTATTGTCTGATATTGTTCAGAAAATCTTTTGCCTGGATGGAAATTCCTTCTAGAAGATCCATAAGAGGTTGAGAAGGAGTTGGTAGTACTGATAATGTTACCTGACCGTCTGAGCAGCACATACTATTTGTTTCATTGGAAAATTTTGAAGGTCTACAGAAAAGACAATTTGTACTTAGCACACCAATTTGGATAGAATTATTATTTCTATAAGTATGGGATAGATCATATCTGAAAACAGCTTCAGGAGTTGTGAAGAATGAATTTGTACGTAGTCTGTTTCTGAGAGCTATTCTATTGGAACTCTGTCTATCATTAAAACATTGATTTAATAATCCAGCATTAAGTGCTGCAACATGCGTTTGCTGATCTTGAGAAAATCTCGTCTAGCTTCTGTCTTCAGACTCTTGCCTTCAGTTTTCTACAATCCTCCTTGCTTTATACTTGTTTCTGGAAAGATTACATCTTTTCTTTGGTGGTATATTTTTTCCAATATTGTAAACAAAAAATTATGAACACAGAAAGAAATTATACATTAATCCCTAGCTGTGTAAGCAGTTCTATCCGTAAAAATTTATTTGAAGAGAGCAGAAATTGAAAGAAGAGAAATTAAAAAGAACAGAGAAAGAAAGTGAAAGATGTATGTACGTCTATATGAAATGGACGTGTGTGTGTGCGTGCGCGTGTATGTGAGAGAGAAAGAGAGATAGAGTGAGTGAGTGAAGATGTGTGTCGTAATGATTGACATCTTTTAAGATACACACAGAAAATTTGTGACGTCATCGTATAAAATGTTTATGATAGTTGATTTATGGAAAAGAATATGGTAAATTTTTGAAATGCAAATATGTGAATGGAAATTGAGTTTAATTTGTAGCTGAAATAGTACTGAATCTTTTGATAAAACATACATCAAAATCTGTAACTTTGTTTTGGAATGTGTATATATATATAAATATATAGGACAGTATCTAACATTACAATAGAGACGTAATACTGAAATAGTGTAAGAGATAAGGCCTCGCATTAGGCAAGAAGTTGGAAATATTTTTGGCCCATGACACTGCATGGATCTTGGCTTTTGTATTTGACGCCTGTTGCTTTAAGTATTTTATTTTGATTTTATGTATATATGTATGTATAAACAGGTGAGGGAGACCTACATGGTAGCTAGACCTGGTAGAAATAGCAGCCAAATCTCCTTCAAAACACCCTACTGTCTTGCTCCAACAATTCTTGTAGTTTGAATGAGAAACTAACTAAAGATTAAGATTATTAACGTAAAAAATTTATGCATTTTAATAGCAATGAATTTTTCTCTTTTAGAACAAAAAACGAAAAGTTAATATTGCATTCTGTATTCACTGAGTGTCTTCAAAGTTAATATGTCTAAACCTAATATATATTTAACAGGAGATGCAAAAAGGAAAACTATTGCCAATGTTTTATAGACTAAAGGCTTGAGGTATTCTGGATTGCTTAACTGTATATGAGAAAATTGTGATGTGAGAAAGAAGTGTGCACAGATGGGTGGTGGTGCACCTGCACTTAGTGCTCTCTGAAAAGAAAGCGGCACAGATGTGCTACTATGAAAGGCTGCTAAATATGGAAAATACATGGGAGAAGGAGAGTCTTCCTAATGTGTATCTAACAAAAAGACCAGCTATCCAAAATGACTACAGTATGATGGATAAAAGAAATAAAGATATGACGACAGGAATTACTGCCAAGATGCTTAAAATATGTGGGGGTGTGGAACACAGCCCAGCGACTCATATAGTTAATCAGGCTGTACAGGAAGGTACCATACCCAATGACTGGTGTAGCAGCATTATAGTTGACAGTTATATAAGTAAAGGAATTGCTTTTAGAAGTAATTAGAGAGGTAACAAATTACTGGACCAATAAGATGAGAGCAATGAATTTAATGTAGAGGTAGGAGTTCACCAGGGTTTAGTTCTCAGTCCTTTCATTTTTCATAATCTTGGCTATAACAGAAGAGCTTAAGACAGGTTGATCTTAGGAGCATCTCTCTGCTCACGACCCTGTTCTCACCAGCCACATAAACATTTATCAACATCTTCAACCACCAAATTATCTCTCCTACTCCATCACCATATGTCTCTTAATCTCACCCCCATGCACTATACCTGCCTCTCTTTCTTACACTCTTTTCCCACTTTCCTGCAACCTACCCAACCATCTGCAATTTCACTTTTTTTCTCTCCATCTTCTCTCTCCCTTCCTTTCTTTTTTTCTTCCTCATCCTTTTATTCTTCTGCTTTTCAATCCCTTTTTCCGTACTGTCTGTCATCTACTCTTCCCAACTCATATGCATTTTACTCAATCCCCGCTATCCTATGTCCACGGTTCACTACACCCTCTCTACGTAATCTCTTCATCTTATCTCTTTCCTTCCTCCCTGACTCATCATCTCTCAACACTCATTCTTCATCCATTATATTCACCCCTCACCCATTCTTCATCTCTCACCATCCCATACACTCATGCAATCTCTGCTTAGCCATACTCCCGGTTCGTCTCTTCGCACTCCTTTCTACTCACATCGTATATTGAGGCACTGCTCAGACATCTCATCACCACTGTTTTTATTGCTTTCCATCTCCACCTTGATGACTCCCATCCTCTCTTCTAAATGCGAGTAGCCATGCTATTCCTTTACAGCAAGAAACCTGTCCTGAAATATGTCACAAACATATTCTAACTTAAAGTTCACTCATGCCTAAACACTGCTTGGCACTGACACTGCCAAGTTTCTTCCAACTTGGCTAGAGAGCTAGAAACGCGTCTGGGAATCCGATAGAGTGCAGCACTAGAGAGATATGGTGTTTTCATAACTTTTTACAATGATAGAGAATTACTTCTTCACAGTAAATGCAGTGAAAATATAAACGTATTTTAACTAGCCAAAAGTTCGCTTATATATAGATACCCCAATACCACATGCCCCCTTGATCTAACAATCACTGTCACATCCCTTTCATAGCCTTCCAACTACTTAGGTGGACGACGCTCTCTTTGGGATCGTCACCTCTCCTCTTTGTTCTTCATCACTGGAGGAGCTCACGACCCTTCTGACGTCTAGGACATGATGCAGCATTCCTTCCACTGACACGTTATGAGGGTTCACTGCTGTAACCCTTCCTTTCCCCCACTGAGTTGTGCATCGCGCTTCAGGGGTTTTCACCCACACTTCCCCAATTTGAACAAATGCTGACTGTTCTTCCTCAAAGGGTCGTGGTTTCACACTCAGATGTCTCCATTCATATCTAAACACAGCCTTTTATGGGACCATCTCCCCAGACTGTCCTGACCATGTACCAGAACACTGCTTCAATGGAGAAATCTTCCCCATCACAGCCATGGCCTTGATTGTGCAATGGTGATGCTCTACAATCCCACTCCTGCCAGGCCTGTATGCTGCTCTGAAGAAACATCTGGTATTCCATTGGTCAAGTATTTCTTTCAACTGAGCCGAGCAAAACACTACTGTTGTCCATCAACTGGCCCCTCTCCAGGAATACCGCATTTAGGACCTCGTTTCAGCCGCAGCTCTCATCCTAATTTCATTCCATATTGCCATCTGTCCCGGCTCAAAGTCAACTATCGGGTTTCCCAGTTGCCTTCCCCGATAGTGTCATATCTATCACTAACCTCTTCCAATCTTCTCCAACATGAATCCTTCCTGCCTCATGCACACTTGGTGCGGGGTCTATAGACTGACATCTGTCGCTGCTCCGCAACACTTTCCCTGGTAACACTAGGGTCCACCTTCCTGGCCAGGAACAGGGTCCTGACTACATCCATATGGTATATACTGTGCAACCTCCACAGCTCTGAGTCCTCCAGATGACATGCTGCAGCTATCACATTCTGTACATCCTCTGCTGCCTCTAACCAGGGCTTTTTCACCCTGGTTAGCACATCTTCCTTAGTCTTTTCTGGGGGCACAAAGGCTACCTGTAGTTTCAAGCCAAACTCAGTGGTCAGCTCTCTGAGGATTCCTAACCTCCGCTTCACTGTCATTTCTGCCCCCCCCCCCATCCTTTTGTGCAGATCCTCCTTTGATTGTTGACCACTGATGCCACCCACCCTCTTACTGTGACTGAATTAGTTTGAATTTCCAATTATAAAAATTCAGAAATATCTTTTCATTGCGCACGCACACAAATACATACACACACGCACACACACACTTGGGTACGTCAGTTATTTGAGAACTAAAGTTTTAAGAACTATAAGTGACCTAAATTTTAACTAAATATTCAATTCAAATTTTGGGCTACGGGTAAGTCAATTACGTCGACCTCAGTGCCCAACTGGTACTTATTTTATCAATTCCCGAAATGATGAAAGCAAAGCCATCTCCAACGACATTTGAACTCAGAACCTAAAGTCAGGAGAAATACCACTAAGCATTTTTGCCCAGCGTACTAACGATTCTTCCAGCTCCTCATCTTACTTTAACTAAATATTATCTCTGTTTTTCAGCCATAACAAGGAAGCTTCGAATCTCACGCAGACGATGAGAAGGTGTGTCGTTCTCGTCGCCTTAGTCGCCAATCATAGTGATTCTGATAATGTAACCTTAATGTCGCAAGGATACTTTGAGTTGAAGATCAGAAAAGGGCTCCTAGCATTTGGCGAGAATGTCTTCCGTGACTAAAAAAGAGCAAAAGAAAGATAGACGTTGTCAGAAAAATTTGTCCAGGTAGTCCAGGACATTGTCAACGAGATCCCAGCAAGTCAATGTCGGCCATTGCCAATCATCTGCATGTATCAGTGTCATCGATTAGAGGTATGGTGCATAGAGATATCAGAGACAAATCTTAAGTTGTTAGAAGAGAGCAGTTCATGACCAATAAGATCCAGGTGATCCAGTCGAAACGCTTACTGAACAAACTGAAGCATCCTGAGAAAGCAACTGGGAAACCCGACAAGTTCTGTTTCTTCTCAGATGAGAAAAACTTTGTCGAAGATCAAAAAATGAGCAGGAGGAATGACAGATGGCTCTGTGCTAGCCCCATTAACGTCTCCACTGTTATGCATCCCACGTTCCCATCGTCTATAATTGTCTTGGGAGCAGTGAGTAACGAGGGCTATACCTATCTTATATATATTTTTTACTAGTTTCAGTCATGTGACTGCGGCTATGCTGGGGCAGGGCCTCGAAGGGTTTTACTCGAACAAATCGGTCCAAGGACTTTTCCTGAAGCATAGTACTAATTCTATCTGTGTCTTTTGCTGAACAGCTAGGTTACGGGGACGCCAACACACCAAGACCGGTTGTCAAGTAGTGTGGGAAGACAAAGACACACACACACACACACACATCTATGTAAAGCGACTGAGGGCGCTATTCAGCACCAGTATTGCTACAAATTGGAATCAAAACAACTCATAGCCACAATAAGCACCTACTTTCTCAGGATGCTTCAGTTTGTTCAGTAAGTGTTTCGACTGGATCACCTGGTTTTCATGGATTTTATTGGTCATGAACTGCTCTCTTCTAGCAACTTAAGATTAGTCTCTGATATCTCTATGCACCATACCTCTAATCGATGACACCGATACATGCAGATGATTGGCAATGACCGACATTGACTGACTAGGGAGGTAAGCTTCTTAAACACCGGGCATAGCCAGATGACCAATGATTTCGCATTTACATGAATGCTCGTCAGTGGCACTTACTGGCGCCTTGGGTTAAACTTAACTCGCCTTGTCAGCATATAAAATCACCATAGAAATCATACGCTGATTTCATAAATGGTAATGGTGTAGATTATAAATAACAAGAGTGGCTTGTTAGCAATTTTTCAACCGAAAGGCGAAGAAAAAAAGATACCCTTCCCCCACCCCTAACCCTAACTCTAACTAAACCTAACCCTAAAATAGATTGAAATGCAAAGATCGATACTAGGGTTATAATTATGGGTGACATTTTCATTTGACACCGCTAGAAAAAAATCCCATTTTCCGTAGCGGTGTCATATGAAATTGTCACCCATAATTATAACCCTAGTATCGATCTTTGCATTTCAATCTATTTTAGGGTTAGGGGTGGGGGAAGGATATCTTTTTTTCTTCGCAAATGTAAATAAACCCAATCTGTTTCTTAAACAAGGGACATGTTCATACAGCACGGTATGTTTTGACTCCAAATGGACGTATTTGATTGGTTAAAATTGCCGAAATGCTCGATTTTAAAGTGGAAATATGTTACAAACTATAGAATTTTCTCAATAAAGCCAAGAAAAAATGATGTTTTATAAACACATTTTACCAGTATACGAAGTTTAAAAGTGTTTAGTTAACTAGAAATTGTGTTGACATATGCCGTTCAAAACGGAAAGATCCAGTTTAACTCAAGGCGACGATAAAAGCGTTAATATAGATGCGAAATCTCTGGTTAATCACAAGCGTTAATATAGATGCGAAATCTCTGGTGATCTGGCTCTCATTTTTAGCAATACTGGTGCTGAATAACGCCCTCAGTCGCTCCGCGCTGTGTCTTGTAGAAGGCTAGCTGTGGTACATTGTGTGCGAAAGTCCGAAGTTGTTTCTTGTTCGAGGTGGTCTGTCCTAATGCCTGAAGTGATCTGGTCTAAACGGTCTGCCTTTTGTGAGTTCCCAAGATGGTCTATGCGAATGCTCGAGGCCATCTTGTCCTAACGGTTAGCTGAGACCATCTCGTAGAGTTAGACGCCAAACAGACTTTATGGGGTGAAAAAGGGGTGAAATTTAGATCATCCAAGGAGCCATATCACGCTACATCTTCATGCTGATTGATCAATTTTTAAATCAGTCACGTGAAACTATGGTGGCTCACTCATGATCCCTAACTGAATATCTTGCGGTTGGGGTTCGAAACTCTACAGGAGTCACTTTCCAGTGATTTGCAGTATTAGGGAAAAGAACGAAATCACGAAATAGCGAAATAACATATGTCAACACGAAATAGCGAAATAACATAATTCAACGCAAATGCACCACTCCGTACCACAAAAAAATGCTTTGAAAACTGAATAAATGTTGAGATAGAGTTCATGTAACAAAGATTAAGCAATAATTTTTTGAGATATGCAAAGGATTGATATGAACATGGGATAATGCGTCTGCTGCAGAATTTTCTGCACCCTTGATATGACGTATATCCACTGCAAATTGTGAAATATAATCAGGGCATCTAACGTCACTAGGAGAATATTTATCCATTTTGGATTGTAAAGCATAGGTTAATGGTTTATGATCAAATAAAAGGTGAAAGTGTTTTACTGACAAATATGTTGCTCCTGTATCTACCAGGAAATCAGATTTAGAAATAGTGTCACAAACGCAAACGACATGACTTATTGAAGGTGCCCCAAGAGATGTAGTCATATTCAATCCCTGGCGTTGCCATTTTTCTAGGTTGGGTGGTGTCTAATTTGAAAGAACATGGTTGAAGGTATCTGTGTGCGTTAGCTTTAGAACAGTTGTGCGACCAACAAAATGTCGTAAGTCTCACACGAGGGCTGAATGAAAGATTTCTTGAAGTCATCTGGCAACGAGAATTCAAGGTCACAGTGTATCGAGTGTCAGAGCTTGAATTCTGACTTCAATCGTCTTTCGAGACGTCGCCAGTTCAGAGCAAATAGAAGAGACGAAGGTAGGAGAATGAATTTCTGAGTTTAAAATATTGGGAGAGAAAATATCAATAATACAACCTACCAAGTTGGCTGAGTAGAGGAGCTTCGCTCCTTTATATGTATCAAAAATGGCTTACATGTTTGATGAGTATCCGAAGAAATTTTATTCACTGCTAAAACTGAGTAAGAGGATCTCCAGTGGATGGAAGGACAGCGAAGGTAAAAGTAACCAAATAGATGAGCTGTCATTATTTTCAGAAGAAAGCGACAGGACAGGTGAAGTTGCCATATCTAAGCGTAAGTTATTTGGAAAATGATATGAAAATATTAATTACCGGTTGTTACTGCGAACTCTGGAAGTTTCTAGATTAAATTCGTTGCAAAATCATGCATTCGAAGGTAGACGAAATATTCAGCGACAATGAAAAATTGGATTTAGCTGTTTTGACGTGCGAACGAAAAATTTGTGGGTCAAAAATGCGTGTTAAACCTGTTAATAGATACGCTATTAGCACATCAACATCGTAGGTTGGGATTTACAGTGAGAAAAGTTGTGAGTTTTTGGCATGTGCCCTTTTAAAACTTACTGCCGTTTGCTTCGTTTGCCTGCTTTCTGATTTATGTCCATTGCCACGCTGGAGAGTTGGTTTCCATGAGATTGTCGCTAATTTTGCCGATCTTTTCTTGTGTCGGGTGTCACTAAATATCGCGACTTGTGATGACGGTGGTGCTTGTTGGTTGTTTCCAAAGAAAGCTGTTGATAATATAACAGCTGACTGGGCAGAGAGAAACCACACTGTGTCTTGTAGAAGGCTAGCTGTGGTACATCGTCTGTGAGTACCCGAAATCGCTTCTTGCTCGAGGTGGTCTAGTCTTAGCGGTCTGCCTTTTGTGAGTGTCGAAGATGGTTTAGGCGAATGCCATCTGGTCTTAGCGGTTAGCTGAGGCTGTCTGCCTGAGTTAGGCACCTAACAGTTTCTGCAGAATGAAAAGGCAGCAAATTTTAGAAATTCCGTGGTCCGTATTACGCTATATCTTCACGTTGATTGGTCGATTTATAGATTAATCAAATGAAACTGTGGTAGCTCATTTGTGATCCTTAACTGAACATATTTCGTTTGGGAATTGAATCCTTAGGACTCAATTCAAACAGACAAGATATATATATATATATATATATATAGGAAATGCAAATGAAAGAAATATAAATGACATTGATTTCTATTAATTTTAAAGCTAAATTTAAAAAGATCTGTGGGGCTATACAATCTATTTAACCAATCTATCTATCTAACTAGATATATCTATCTATCTATCTATCTAACTAGATATATCTATCTATCTATCTAACTAGATATATCTATCTATCTATCTATCTATCTATCTATCTATCTATCTATCTATCTATCTATCTATCTATCTAACTAGATATATCTATCTATCTATCTATCTATCTATCTATCTATCTATCTATCTATCTATCTATCTATCTATCTATCTATCTATCTATCTATCTATCTATCTATCTATATTTATATATAAAAAGGAACAAGAACGTGAAATACACAAAGAGACGAACACGTCAGAAACCGGATCATCATAGCAAATTTCGGCTGATTAATCCTGAGATTATATATATATATATATATTATATATATATATATATATATATTCATATATATGTATATATATATATGTATCTCTCTCTATATATAATCTGACAACGACTGAATGTCGTGTTTGTGCGGTAAGAAGCTTGCTTCCCGACCACATGTTTCCGGGTTCAGTTCCACTGCGTGGCACCTTGGGCATGTGTCTTCTATCATAGTCTTGGGCCGACCAAAGCTTTGAGAGTGGATTTAGTAGGGGGAAACTGAAAGAATCTCGTCTTATATATATATATATATACATATATATATATATATATACCGGAGTAAACACATAAATGTGAAACAAGGTGGAAAAAAGAGTACTTAAATATCAGTGGTAGAGTAATATGCTTTATTTAAAGCTGCAGAAAACTCAACAAAACCTGTTACTCTGAGTTTCACATTGCCGTTCGTCGGACAGTTTTAGCAACGTGAAACTGAAAGTAACAGGTTTTGTTGAATTTTCTGCTGCTTTAAATAAAGTATATATATATATATAAATATTAAAATTATATATTTCTTTACTACCCTCAAGGGGCTAAACACAGAGGAGACAAACAAGGACAGACAAACGGATTAAGTCGATTACATCGACCCCAGTGCGTAACTGGTACTTAATTTATCGACCCCGAAAGGATGAAAGGCAAAGTCGACCTCGGCGGAATTTGAACCCGGAACGTAACGGCAGGCGAAATACGGCTACGCATTTCACCCGGCGTGCTAACGTTTCTGCCAGCTGCCAAGTGGCCAGCATGGAAATAAAAACCTTCAAAGGTAATAATTATTATTAAAATTATAACTTAGGGTATCTACGAGATACCGTCATGCTGAAAATAGCAAGTTATATTTTGTCTTTTTGTCTTCTCTGCTTGTGCTATATGAACACTTAATGTGGTTTTAGAGTCAGTTTCTGGCTGCTATCTTCAGCATGCCGGTATGTTGTAGATACCCTAAGTGATAATTTTAATAATAATTATTACCTTTGAAGGTTTTTATTTCCATGCTGGCCACTTGATAAGATCATTATTCAATTTAAATTTAAGATCTTAGCCTTATATATATATATATATATATATATATATATATATATATATATATATATATAAATTATTAGAGAGTTAACCACTATGTGGATAACTCTAGTGCTAAAAATAGCCCCGATAGTATAGCCACAGAAAAAGATGTTTCCAACTAGAAGTAACATACATTTAACGGAAGGAAAGTGAAATATAACGAATAAATAGATTGACCCTGAACAAATTGTTTCATTACTAATGTAATATGTAATTTTACTTACATACACATCTATAAATCATCAGCAGAGGTTTGTCTTAAATACAATATTAAATTAATATCAATTTTTCACCCTTTTTTTTTTTTTTTACTTGTTTCAGTCATTTTGACTGCGGCCATGCTGGAGCACCGCCTTTAATCGAGCAACTCGACCCCAGGACTTATCCTTCGTAAGCACAGTACTTATTCTATCGCTCTCTTTTGCCGAACCGCTAAGTGACGGGGACATAAACACACTAGCATCGGTTGTCAAGCAATGCTAGGGAGACAAACACAGACACACAAACATACATGCACATACATATATGTACATATATACGACGGGCTTCTTTCAGTTTCCGTCTACCTAATCCACTCATAAGGCTTTGGTCGGCCCGAGGCTATAGTAGAAGACACTTGCCCAAGGTGCCACGCAGTGGGACTGAACCCGGAACCATGTGGTTGGTAAACAAGCTACTTACCACGCAGCCACTCCTGATATATCTCAAGAAGAGATACAATAGTATGATTTGCAACATTAGAGTGGCAGGTGAATGTTACTACTTGTTTAATCACAGGCAGATTCTCCGACAGCTGGTCTTCGATGCAACGTTTTGCACCCTTTATATACAATATACCGTGGATCTATTCACTTTGACCGACAGATTTTAAAAAATAATTTTTTGTAACTAACACTTTTAAACTTCGTATACTGGTAGAGTGTGTCACATAAAACATCTTTTTCTCTTGGCGTTCTTGAGAAAATTCTGTAGTTTGTAAGCTATTTGTTGTTAAATTTCTCGTATTTCGGCAATTTCAACCAGTCAATGACGTCTATTGAGGTGAATACAATTACTGCTGTTGTTTGTAAACATGAAGTTCCCGCGGTGTATATTTCGTTTGTCACTGTTTACAGAATTTTCTCAAGAACGCCAAGAGAAAAAGTTGTTTTATGTGACACATTTTACCAGTATATGAAGTTTAAAAGTGTTGTTACAAAAATCTGCCAGTCAAAGTGAAAAGTTCCGAGAATATTTATAGTACATTCACGATTAGGATCATTATCACCAAAAATTATGGATTGCTACATAGGAATTACCAAGAAGACATATATGAATTTCAAGATTCTCATACTAAAGTATATACAAATTTCACATTTCTAAACTAACTATATGAACTATATTTGGAATACAAGATAATATGATGGATTTTACGTATGAATATTATGAATTATTGCAGAAGAATAACCAAGGAAGTATATATGGATTTAAAGACTCTCAGCAAAATTTATTTATCTTTCAAACAAACACCATTTTATAGTTTTGCTTCAAATTAAAAAAAAAAACTACCATTCGATATGTTATACAGAATTCAAATTTTATATCTCTGAAGAGCAGAAGCGTTGTCTATAAATGCTTATCATTATAGGATTTCATTATAAGGACAACTCTTCTGTGAAACGATCGTAAGATGCTTTCAATACTTAATTCAAAACTTTTAAACTGTCATATACATTATATATTTATACTTATACATATTTACATATATTTTTATACATATTTATATTTATTTATTTATATATTTTTAATACAACAATTATGACCTACAAGCACATTGTATTATTTGCTCCTTTCTTATGGGCAGAATCAGCACAGCTGATATATAGTTAATGGAATAATGAAAGTTATTTTTTGCTTAATAGTGAATGGTGAGGGTGCAATTTGCATATGTTTGCATGAAAGTGCTTTCTGTTCATAAGAAGGATCAAAAACAATGTATTGTTTCATCGTATCATCGTATAAAAGTGGGTTAACATGATTTTGTCCAGAAATCATGCTTTCAAAATTTAGATTTCCCTCTATCTCCACCGCAATTTCTTAATTTGTAACTTTTTCAATTTTTAAATTTTTTTTATATAGTTTAATTTTTCTTAAAGAAACACTCCATGCCCCTTCCCCCACCTTGCCTACCCATCACCTGCCAGCTTTCAAAAAGCTAAAATCTTTTGTCTGATGTTTCTCGCTACTGAAATAGTAGACTTAAAAAATACCAGACCACCACCAGAAAACACGACATGTTAGAAACAACAGGTAAACGACATTATTTCTGAAGAAACTTCCCTGCTTTCCAAAAAGTTAAAAGTAAAACATTGGGAGTGTGTAGCTTTTTGAAAGCAGTGAGGTGATGGGTAAAATTTTTCAAGATTCATACTCTGCTTTTTCTCTATGGATTACCAAGAAGAAGAATTTGAAAACAGTAAAAAATTAATCTGGTGTGGAGAGGGAGAAAATTAAAATATTGAGATTGAGATTGTGTTTTGTGGGCGAAAGCCTAATATCCTGTATAGCAAACATAGGAATCGGAACAAATTTAGAAATTTTAAGAAGCAGTGTTGTCAACTGGACATATATGGGATCATATGATTGTTAATTTCCATTAATTTGTTTTAAATTCTGTATGCTTTTAAGAGAACAGAAATTGAAAGAGAGGATAAAGTGAAAAGGCGACATTTGCTTTGAAGTGAGCGGAGAAAGTATAAGATGTACATGTATATGAAATGGGCGTGTGTGTGGGAGAGAGAGAATGAGTAAGTGAATGAGCGAGTGAGTGAGTGAGTGAAGGTGTGTGTTGTGATGTGTGAAATTTTTTGCATGTATGTGCGAGTGGCACACTCTCTCTCTTACATTATCTTTCATATACACGTACATAAATAGGCGGAGGTAAAGAATGCGTACACCACCTGTTTTTGGCATAACCCTAACCGAAATAGTAGACTTAAAAAATACCAGACCACCACCAGGAAACATGACATGTTAGAAACAACAGGTAAACGACATTATTTCTGAAGAAACTTCCCTGCTAAACTGGTGTATGTTTTTTATAGCATAACCATGCTACAGAAAGTATGTTTTGCACCTATATTGACTACATTTCGTTTCGCTTGAACTCCATGCGTGTATGTTTTATTATTTTCAATATTATCAATTCAATGATTGTGTGTGTTTGTGTGTTTCAGTGTTCGTTACGTCTATAGTAAACTATAGTAAAGAACAGTTTACGCTGTTTTAATGAGCCCACATCTAATGAAGTAGCCATCCTTATTGTTGGTGATCCAATTGAAAATTATGAAACCGGGTGTGCATATTCTTGACCTTCGCTTATAAATACATACGCATACATCTTTTGTGTGTGTGTGTGTGTGAGAGAGAGAGAGAGAGAGAAGAGAGAGAGAGAGAGAGAGAGAGAGAGAGAGAGAGAAAGAGAGAGTAAGTGAGGCTGTATTTCCTCATAACATAGAAAAATGGATATCCTTTAATGCTTTTTTTTTGGGGTTGTGGCTTATTTTAATACAATATTTATGTGTACATTTCCATAAATGTTTGAGTAGAATTCTACGCATGTGTGAAACATTGGACGAAAGTGATACATTAGAAGCAAATCAAAATATTGTCCGAAAATGACCTCAAAATTGTGCGACCCAACCTTGTTGCTGAAGTTTGTAAAAAATGAGTTGTTGAGCCAAAAACATAGTTTGTTTGGTAGATAGATAATAAGCAGCTTTCTTTATTATAATACACATGTGACTAATTCGGAGAAACATTATTTTCATTATTCACACATCGTCACTCTCGCAATTCAACACTTTGTAATTTTGGTTGAAACTGAAAGTGGGAAACTATTTTCATTTTGTAATGAAACCTAGTCGTTGTAGAGAAGTGTATTTGAAATAACTATAGCTGTTTATTGATATAACGTAGAAAATATGTAAAGTCACCAGTTTAGCAAAAGTTACTATGCGTCACCAATGTAACAAAGTACAGAAAGTCAACATTTATTTGGAACATGGACTAAATGTTATTAAAATTCACGATTGAACGAATGTCACAGTGAAGAAAGTGAAAGTCAAATAAAATTCAGAAGGTATAATTCAATTTTTCATACAAAAATAATTTATTTTGCAATTTTGAAACAAACGTTGAACCAAGTGTATAAAAAGGAAGATGTTTTTGAACTGTGTACCATTATAGGCTGTAGAATAAATACTGACTAACGCAGTAAAAGGGTTGTGTGACGTTGATACTTACAGTGATGAAGAATACAAGGACTGTTAAAAAAAAACATTATTTTAAAACTGGTTAGACGGAGTGGAATAACATTTTTGTAATTATATTGTAAGAGCCGCTGAGGCTTTCTACTTCGCCAAGTTTCCGAATTTGTTATATTAACCATAATAATTTTTTTTCAGATATGTTTGCGAGTATTATGAGTGGTGTAAAATCGGCCAAATCTTCATGTTGGTAGTACTTGAAAGTGAACGTTGTTGTTTGTTTGAAGTCCAGACCGCAAGTAACTTTCAGTATTGTCGCGTTTCACTGTTGGGATGGGGAGTTACATACATAAACTAAGAGAGACACACACACATGTACATTAACGCACGCCTGAAGCCTATCTCTGTCCCATCGTGTCTGTCATTGTCTTTAGATGTGTGTGTGTGTGTGTCAGTCATGACAAAAATGTATGTATACTGACAGACACATACACCGTCACACACATATACTTGTCAGTCATTGGCCTAACATAGGTAATGAACACATATACAAAATGTGACGTCATCGACGTTGTGGTGGTGGTAAAAGATGTCGTTTACGATAGGTGACTTAAAGAAAAATGATAATGTTAAATTTTTGACACAACGTTATCCACAGAGCATATACAAATGTTCACACTTATGCATCCATGAAAGGCTTTCTATCTTGTTCATCTCAGCCACATGTGTATAACCAAAATAATTCAGCACTGAATATATTCTAGTTTAATATTTATCAATTAAATATAAGAATAAGATTTTAATAGCCAGCGCGTAAAACTAATTAAGGTGAAAATTTAATACTAAGTTTATAATTTTTTTTAAATACGTTATTACATTAAGGGCTTTTACTATAAGTAATGCCACACGCTGGAAAGGGACTTTAAAACATGTTACAGCGCTGACCATGAAATCTTTCCGATATGCAACTGAACCTTTTTAAAAGAATTTTGTCTTTGTGCATTTCCTCGACTTAAGCGCGTGTGTATATTTTGATAATATACAATATAATATACAAGTTTGACTCCTGACAGTGAAAGCAGATATAGAGCTCATTTCCAGCCCTCATATCTTTGACGTTCGTCGCTGGAACCGGGAATGGCTTCAACACGCAGCAGAATCAGTTGCCGACAGTCGTGCATGGGTCACCTTGATCCGTGACATGGTGAACTCAATAGGAGCCGGCTTAACCTATCCCGGGTGGATGCCGTTACAAAATAAGATATATAGACGTGCATACACACGCACACATACACGCGCGCGCACACACACACACACATACAGACTAGGAAGGGTTTAGGCCACTGATGATCTAACCTAGTAGGTACAGTCTGTGAGTGCTGTAATTGGTAAACCGCTAGGATCCAAGTTCACAACGGGGGCTGGAGCTGGAGATCCGTAGACTACTTCCGAGTCAGCGGGTATAAACTAAAGGAAGCTGAAAACAAAACCAAGGTAGGACAAGCTTATCGCATTCATTACCTAGAATACCCCAGAAACAGCTGTAAGACATTATTATTTACTTTTACTTTTGCTTCGATTCACAGTTATAACTTACCTATTTTAAATGATCTGTTGAGCTTTTTTTGTTTTCCTCTTCCTTTATATATATATATATATATATATATATATATATATATATATATATGCCCTGTTTATAATTATACCATATGTTACACACACACACACACACGTGTGTGTGTATAGTGTTAAAAGTGGTGTACAGATATCGGATGTTGAGAAAAGAAGAGGTCGCCAGAATTTTGAAAAAAAATTTTTTAGTCATTATTATTACCGCTTTCGTTCGTTTTTCGAACTTGTCAAATAAAATTTTTGGGGCATTCTTTCGTTTTGACTCGAAAAGTGACAACAAATAACCCGGTAATTTCCGTGAGCACATGTCTTGTCAACTGTCAGTTGACGTATCAAAGTGTAAAGAGAAAACTAATGGATTGTATGTGCGTGCTTGTTCTTGTGTGTGTGTGTGTGTGTGTGTGTGTGTGTGTGTGTGTATAAGGAAGAAATGTAAATTAACACTTACTACTGATGAAAGGCAGTGCGAAAGAAAGAAATATAAATGACATTAATTTTAAAGCTAAATTAAAGATCTGCGGGACTATACAACGCACACCAAATGCACTATTTTCTACGCATCTATTGGAGAGTCGGCGACGATACAACAGAAATAATGCTTTTATGAATTTCGTAAAATGCATTAGACAGTATTATACTGTTTAATTTACAACTTCAAAAATGTTTTTATGAATTTCGTAATATATGCAAGGCTTATTTTCTTCGAATTCAAAATGCAGCATTAGCTTCCTCGTTCCATTTCGATACATCAACTGACGGTTGACAAGTCAATACGTGCTCACGGAAATTACCGAGTAATTTGTTGTCACTTTTTTTGGACTAGTTCGAAAAACGAACGAAAGCGCTAATAATAATCTATATATATAAAACTGTAGTTGTGTGAGTGTCTGTCCCCTTCGATTTAGATTCCTAACTACTCCCACATTTTGCGGTGCAGTTTAACCAAATTCGGGTATCTTATAGTCGTGATTCATATCGAGCCCGTCTGAGTATTAGCGCTCGTCTATGATGAGTCTACGATTTTAAAAATAATTTAACATCATTTTTTATTCCATTTTAATGCATAATTTTTTGTGTGTCGATGGCGGCGGAGTTGGCGTCCATGGTCACACCTGCACCTGTTTGCTTCTCCCCTCCCTCGTGAAGCTGTGGGGAAGGGAGTGTAAGGAAATCAACGTCATAAAGCGTTGTCAAGGAGACCAGCGTTCTTTTAGAACAACGACTTCATGGCTTGAAGACACCAAAACAGAAATGGCTAAGAAAGCCCGAATTGGCATCTATAAGGGAAGTAACTCTCTAAAAGTGCTTATATAGTTATTTCCCTTACAAACCCGAGCAACGCTGGGCGATACTGCTAGTGAATAAATTTAAAAAATGCTTTTCGGTTTGAACGGCAGTTTTTTCTAGCGGTGTCATATGAAATTGTCACCCATAATTATGACCCCAGTATTGATCTTTTGCATTTCAATGTTTTAGGCTTAGGGCTAGAGTTATGGTTAGTTAGGGGTGGGGGTGGGGTGGGGGAAGAGTATCATTTTTCTTCAGAAATGTAAATAAACCCACTCTGTTTCTTAAAGGAGGGACATATTCATATGGCACAATGTTTTCACCTCAATAGACGTCATTGATTGGTTGAAATTGCAGAAATTGAAGAAAAAACAACAAATATCTTACAAACTATAGAATTTTCTCAATAAAGCCAAGAGAAAAAGATGTTTTATAAACACATTCTACCTGTATACGAAGTTTAAAAGTGTTTAGTTACGTGGAAATAAAAACAAAAAACTGCTGGTCAAACCGAAAAGATCCATTCTTTTTCCAAAAATTCTGGCGACCTCCTCTTTTCTCAGTATATATATATATATATATATATATATATATATATATATATATATATATATATATATATATATATATATATATATATATATATATATATATATATATATATATATATATATATATATATATATGTGTGTGTGCGTAGGCGTGGTTGTGTGGTAAGAAGCTTGCTTCCCAACCACATGGTTCTTGGTTCTGTCCCTCTGCATGGCACCTTGGCTAAATATCTTCTACTATAACCTCAGGCCTACCAAAGCCTTGTGAGTGGATTTGGTTGAAGGAAACTGAAAGAAGCCCTTCGTGTATATATATGAATATGTATCTGTGTGTGTCTTTGCGTCTGTTTGTCCCACCCACCCACTTGACAACCAGTGTTGGTGTATTTGTATCCCCGTAACTTACCGGTTAGGCAAAAGTTATAAGTACCAGGTTTGAAAAAGAAGTACTGGGTCGATTTATTTAACTAAAATTGCAAGGCGGTGCTCCAGTATGGCCGCAGTCTAATAACTGAAACAAGAAAAGATAATATATGTATGTGTGTGTGTGTATATATATATATATATATATATATATATATATATATGATCTTTTCACTTTCACAACCTAACCCTAAAACCCTAACCCTAATCTTAGAACCCTAAAGCTAAAACCAATACAAACGCATAATGTTATAAATAACAGTGACAAGCGAAATGGACACCGCCGATAGTTGTTGACGAACAACAGCAATAATTTTATTCAGCTGAATACCGAAATATGACAACTTTAACACGAAATAACTTCATAAATACAAACAATGCTAAGAGTAAAATATGTTTTATATGACACATTCTACCAGTGTCTAAAGCTTGAAAGTGTTTAGTTACAAAAAAATAATTTCTCGACTTGCTGGTGAAAGTGAAAATATCCTATATGCATATATATAGGGTCTTTATAGCTATATTTTTACGTAATCGTATAGCTTGTTATGCTCCAATTAATTTCTAAAGTATTCACTTCAGCAGTTAGCACCTGAATGCATTCTGTTCGTTTTTTACAAGTGGTTGCACGTTCTTGACTTTCCTCTATTCATTTCAAAGGACGCTCGAAAATTCTCCTGTGAAAACATTGCCTCTCAGCAACATGTATTTACACCTTCATCGCAGCAGTAATCTACTGCTCTGCTCTCTGTTTCTACTCATGTGTGTGCGAACGTCATATCTTATGAACTATCCAATTTATCCTTGTACTTCAAACGAACCAACAAAATGGGTAAGACACTCCGAAAACTGTAACAAGTTTTACTTCTGCTTTTTCGGTCAACCGATACCAATGCCAGAGTGTCCATCACATCATGTATGGTCTATGGCTAGTTCAACCTGTGTCCACGTCAATTCATCTTTTGACGACTGTCAGCAAATGCCAATCAAGAAGAGTAAGTAAATTTTTATCATTATCAGCATTGGTTTCACTGGTGTCCCAGGTCAGACCTATTCGAGCGGACTTCTGATCAAAAACATTTGGTCATTATCACTCCTTTTTCTAGTCATTTGAATTACATTAGCTAATTGTGTATTTTTTGTTTCAAGATGATGTGTGTGGTCAAGGAGAATTCTACTGTGTTGAGTAACAGTTTTGTCGCCTTGGCTAGTCGTGGTGGTTAAAAACGTGGCTTCGAAACTCTTTAGGGTAGACATTATGCTTCAATAGCTGATAAAGACCTTTAATCTTAAAAAAAAAAAAAAAAAAAATCAGAATGTTTTTTAAAACCATTGAATTTTTATCTTAACTTCCTAAATAACCTGTTTTCTTTACGTCTATGCACTTTCATGTTCTCAAAACGCATTTCCTATTGGTCATGCTTAATAAAGAAGAATAAAATGATTATGGGAGTGGTAGAGATACTAAATGCTAGCGAAGGCCAGTGAGCTCTGAAGTTGCTAGCATTTTAATCAAAATCAAACCAAATTTTTATCGTAAATTATATTTATCAATTTCACACACACACACACGATATTTATCAATTTCACACACACACACACGATATTTAAATATTAAACTCTTTTATTCATGTAACCTTTGTATATATATATATATATATATTGTATAGAGGGCATTATTACACATAAATGCCTCACACTAGGAGGGACAAAGTCATTACTACCAAAATTATACTAATCAAACCCAGATGCAGTTTTTCAAAGCAAGACATTTAAAAATGAATTCATTTTTTAAATGTCTTGCTTTGAAAAACTGCATTTGGGTATGATTAGTATAATTTTGGTAGTAATGACTTTGTCCCTCCTAGTGTGAGGCATTTATGTGTAATAATGCCCTCTATACAATATAGATATAATTAATTTGTTCAAAAGAAAAAAATTATTTTCGAATTCTTTTCTTTTATGAGGTTTTCACGCTAGCTACCCGATAATTTCTTGTTAAGATCCCTTATTAAGAGATTATCCTTAATTGTTAAACTATATATATATATATATATATAATATATATATATATATATATATATATATATATATATACATACTAGCTTAAGATGACCCGCTCTACGCGCGGGTAAGAGTGTGGTTCTTACTTTCTGTTTTTTATCACCACATTCTCCCTCTGTTTCTCTCTCCTTTCTCTCTCACTTTCCCACTCTCTTACTCTTCCTTTCTCTCGGACTCTCCCTCGCTTTCTCTTACTCTCTATCTCTCTCCCATTTATAAACAACAAAAGATCTTAAGTAAGTTGAGAAAGTAAAATATTTTGAAAGATCAATGATAAATATCAGGCAGTGACAACGGAAAGATCTGCTTCAAGGCAGACAGCAAAACACTAACATTTAAAAGGGACAGACGAACTTGCGAGCTGAATAAAAATAAAAAAAAATATTGGAAACCAAAGTTTGAAGGGATAGAATGTGAGGATAGTAGAGTCACCATGGCTGGCATTTCTTAACGACGGATAGCAACGTAGTGGCAGTTTAACGGCTGGCGTAAAATTTTGAACTTGTAAAAGAAAATTCCTAAACACCAAATTTTGAAGTGATTCTTTCTCATGACAGTAAACTCACCATGGCAAGCATTCAAAACTTCTTCATCATGGACGACAACACATTAACGATTTAAAGGCTAGCGCAAATTTTTTAGCTTGATGTAACAGAGAATTCCTAAACACCCGCTCCTGTAAATTTTAATCCCCTTCCAGCCCCATTTAGACCCCTTTTCACATTTTGGTTAATATAACCCGATTTCATTCGGGTCTACTGGGGCCACATTTTATAAGATGAGGAATTTTGTCCTAGAGGTCACGCCTTTCATTTGAGGAAAAAAATAGTTGTCATGCAAGCTTGCCAGCACTTTTAACATAGGTGTGCATATTTTCAGCACAACCGACCACATAATGCACACATTATATATATATATATATATATATATATATATATATATATATATACGCATTATATATATATATATATATATATATATATATATACGCATTATATATATATATATATATAATATATATATATGCATTATATATATATATATATGTGTGTGTGTGTGTGTACGCATTATATATATACAAATGTATACAAATTATATATATATATAAATTAAATTAGAGATAAAACCACTATTAGGCAAATTAAACAGTGAAAAACATAACCCAAAACATAAAAATAAAAATATAATGTACAAAATATATAAAATATAAAATTAAAAAAATTAAATTATTTAAATTTAAAATTAAAATTATTAATTTATATTTATAATTTAAAAAAAATATATATAACTATCAAAAAGTATTAAAAAGTTTAATATACATAAATACAGATATATACACTTTGTATATATACATTATATATACATATTTATATATAGAACACACACACATATATAAATGAACCGAATAAGTATCTGATTCATAATATTTGTTGTCATGATTGTGTGGTGGTGGTGGCGATGATAATTCTGTCTATGAATGCAGACAGATGTAGAGAGAGAGAGATAGTGTGAAAGCGCTGTTAGACGCCGTTATCGACGTTATATATAGAAAGTGATGGGAAGGGAGGAAAGATAGTGAGTGACGGAGGAAGACAGATACATAAAAGAATGTGAGTCGACTTGTCAAAGTGCGTTTTTGGCCCTAGCAACGACACCTTTTAAGATAGAGATTTCTAACCTAGCCCACTAACATCCTCACCTCATTTTACATGTCCCTGTAAATTTTGGAGTCAATCTGACCGGATGTAGTGGCCTTTAAACCGTTCCAGACAAACAAACAAACAAACTTTTCGCATTTCAGTTTTATAAATAGAGATATATATATATACTAGCAGCATTGCCCGGGTATGTAAGAAACTTTGTCGATAAGCAATGCCCTTTACCTTTTTACCCTTTTTTGTACTCATTGAACCATTATTTTGTAAAATGAAGCCTAAAAGGCAGAAGAAAATCTATGACAGTCAAAGCGCATTTTCTGGTTTTGTTTAGCACACCCAACCCAGTTCTGTGGGATCAGTGTCGCGATGGGAACGCTTGGGTTGGGAGTTTGACAGGCAGAGGTGATAAGGTTGCACATGCCGGCCCTTTTGACCCCCCACCCCGAACCCAAGTTGGGTTCGGACCACAGCTAAGCCCTACCTAATCCTAACTTAACACATCTACAGCCCAACATTGCTCGGATTTGAAGCAAAAGGAAAACATATGCCATTTCTAGTAACCTTTATGATAAAAGCGGCAAAAATCGACTAAATCGCCTGAAATCCGCCAACTATTTAACAAAAGTCAGTTTTGTAGGGTTCGCATGGTCGGTCTCAAAGTGATATGGTTTTGTCGATTTCTCCCAATACTTGTTAACTGCTTTGACTAAAGGTTGTTAGTTTGACATTTAATGCAAACTTGATGTCCAACATCGTTGTAGGGAAAATCTATGTGAACTTTCAAAAATATCGCAGAAAAATCGGCATGATTTTATCGATTTTTTCTGATGGTAAGGTATTGCATGGAAAACTAACGTCAGAATTAAGTTCCTTAGGGTAACATTAAGCTTCACCATGAGTTTGGTGAAAATCGATTGCAAGTTGCGAAAACTACAACGGAAAATGTATTGCATATGATAAGCTTAGATTCTCGACCCCATGTCAAATTTATCGATTTTTTTCAGAACTGGGGGAACTTTTCAAAATTTTCGCTGGCTGTGTTAGTTTTGAATTATGACATTGGGCTATGTGTGTGTCAAGTTTCATCAGAATCGGTTGAAAGCTGTGGTCAGGGTGTGGGTACAACCTGACAGACACACAGACAGACAAACTGCCTTTTATATATATAGAGATATAGATAGATACTTTATTAATAAAGCTGCAAAGACATCACAAAAACTGTTACTCAGAGTTTCACATGTCTGTTCGTCCGACAATTTTGGTTTAGTATGGTAGAGTGTTCCTGAAAAGTATCTAAGAAATGTTAGATATCTTGGTCAGCTTCCAAATGCACCAGCTTGCAAATGCACACATATAAAAACGTGAAACTCTGAGTAACAGTTTTTGTGATGTCTTTGCTGCTTTATTAATAAAGCAGATTACTCTACCTCTGGTATTCGAGTACTATTTTTTCCACCTTGTTTTGCATTTATCTACTTACTCTGGTATATATCGATATAGATATAGATATGATGGTTGCTCCTGACGATCTCTACGTATGAGTGTTTGAAGGAGAGGATTTTAGAAAAATAAAAAAGAGAAAGAGAGAGAAAACAGCTTTTAGAAATTAAAGAACAAAGGAAGCTGCATCTACTTGTGATGGATGCATGAATGTAATTTTAGTCCAGGTATGGATTTTGCAATGGGGACATTGATTTTGATTTTGCCTGGGATTGGGAATATGTGTCTATTGGTTGCAAGATATAGTTCTTTCATTTTTATTTTCCTTCAACTCAAATTATTTTCATGCTTCATGACACATTTTATGCCATGCAGATTCATTTAGGCAGTGACTTTCCCAAGATGCCATGTCAAGCTGTACAGATTTTTTAGCCTTATACCTAAGGACAGGTCTTCCTTTGCCATGATATCCCTCCACTTGTTGGCCAAACAAAAGAATTTATGGAATGTGGTCATCTTTTATTCAAACACATGTCCTACCCATCTTGCACTGAATTATCCAAAGCATGTTTTGGATGCTGGAGATATATTTTCCTAAGATTTTGACATTTGATATTTTATCTTGCTATATTATGTTGTAGATATCCTTTGTTTTTTTCTGTTCTTTTTTTTTTTACTTTCTTTTATTTTAATTGGTATTTCCATACTTGCTCCTTTCTGATCTTGATCCTTATTTCATTTTCCAAATAAAGGATAACACATTCACATACACACACATGCACACACACATATATGTATTAACATGTGTAGATGTGTTATGAATGAGAGAATAAGTTATGTTTGCGTTAACATAACTATGATTTTCTATGGTAAATTTGTGACCTTGTTTAGTTTTTGTTGTTTACAACTCTGTAATATTGCATCATGTCATAGTATGAAAGAAAATTCCAGAATTATGTTCTGTGATAAATGACATGTCTCATTTGGTCGGGTGATGTATGGTAGGGCGGGAGTTACCTAGTGGCCTGGAAGCTAGTTGTTTAAGAATAAATTTCTAGTAGTTATGAAGTCATATGACTGTTTATAAGATTCTAGGTTAAAGCACAAGTATATAAGAAAGGCCTAGTCATCATGTGCAGACAAGTTGTAAGCAGAAATCAGTCGGTGTGAAATCAAGTACAAAGAATGACATTCCATGAAACGTGTGTTTTGAAGACACCTAGCTGTGCAGGACTTCTTTTCTGGGCAAGTTGGTTTGCTGGGTTTGTCTGCTGTTTCCTTACTGCTAACTTTTACCGTTGAAGTCATGTTGGTACAGAAGGGAGGCGGCATTTTGTGACAGATGTATACATAAATATGCTTGTGTGTGTGTGTGTGTGTGTAGGACTGTGTGGTAACAACCTTGCTGCTCAACCACATATTCCAGGAATATGTCTCACTGCATGACATCTTGGGCAAGTGATTTCTACAATAGTATAGTGACAATCGAATTTTTCCTTTTTGATTTTATATTGCATATAGCTGCCTTCGTTATTTTGTAATTTTCACATTAGCATTTCTCTAAATCAGCCATAAATTTGTATAGTAAATATATATACTGACAATCTAGACTTAGCCAAACTATTTGGTGATGGAGTAGTCATCACTGATGAGCCTAAAAGTTTACAGTTGAAACTGGTCTAGTCTAGTGATCTAGCTTCGCTTATGGGGTGGTTATCTCCCCTGTCAGTATGTGAAAATGTGCTTCCTTGCAGCTCTAGCAATATAGGTGCTGCATACCACCCTCAGTTAGTGACAATTGAATTTTTCTTTGTTGCTTTATATTGAATATAAATGCCTTCATTATTTTCACTCATTTTACACACATGCACACACACACACACACACACACACACAAGAAAAAAAGGAAAAAAAGGATTAAAAAATCTAGGCAGATATCAATAAAGCACTCAGTTTTAAATGAATTTGGTTAACTATATCCAACAATCAGACACTCATAATTATTCATTGCCTTGAAAATGTTTACATGTATTTTCGGAAATATTAATTTCAATGATATTTTCAAGAATGCAGAGTCAATATTTAAAATATATTTTCATTAAAAGAAAATATTGACTCTGCATTCTTGAAATGTTACGTTGAGGGGATTTTTAACTTGGATTTCGTATGGCCCCCTGGACAATTGTTTCACAGCTTAACAAACATGTAACCTTTTATTCTTTTCCTTGTTTCCTTTAATATAGCCTCAGGCCGACCAAAGCCTTGTGAGTGGATTTATTAGATGGAAGCTGTTTATGTGTGTATATATGTGTATCTGTTTGCCCCTCCTCCTACCAGCACTTGACAACTGATGTTTGTGTGTTTATGTCCCTGTAACTTAGCAATTCAGCAAAAGAGACTGATAGAATAAGTTCTAGGCTTACAGAGAATAAGTCCTGGGGTTGATTTCTTTAACTAAAACCCTTTAAACATGGTGCTCCAGCATGGCCACAATCAAATGACTGAAACAAGTAAAAGAATAAAAGGTTACATGTTTGTTAAGCTGTGAAACAATTGTTATTAAATATGAATTTTCAATGGTAAAATAAATTTTATCATAGTATATTTCCCTCATTATTTTTGATTTTATACACTCCCTATGTCTTTCTCTTGTATCATTCTGTAGGGACCTCACTTGGCCCTGCTTGTGCTTGTCAAAATGATCAGAGTAATCCTCTCCATACCAGATGATTGATGGGGAAACTCTTGACCCACAAGGACCTGTGCTGGTCAAGGAAAGGTCAATCCTTTGTTTAGGGTTTGACCTACATTACTGATCATAGTCTATATAACAGAGAGCATTTCCTATCTCTCCCTTTTTTGTGTCAGCCAGACAAAGGTGCAACACCCTCTTTTGGGTCAGCCGTGATCAAGAGCAGTACTTTTCCTTCACCCTTTGCCCAGCATACAAAGAGAAGCTTTCGGCCACAAGAAAGGCGATTCCCCCTTTATCCTTCTTTCCTTTCTAGTCAGCACCGTGCATTCTCTATTCTTTCACTCTCTACTGGCAGACAGCAACTTCTACACTATCATCAACAACCAGTGAGCAAACTTGTTGTCACAGCCACTACAATTACTGCTGTATTTCTGACTACCTGTTGGGCAAATGAATAAATATATATAAATAATATTTCTTCCTTCTTGGTGTTGATTCTTCGATGTTCACTGGTTACTCTGATGTGAGAACCTTTAAGCGTTACATTTGCACACTACATTTGGTAGTGGGCTACATCATATTGACCTGATATGGCTCTCTCCTTTTATCAAGCATCAAGCTAATATACATCTTATACATGTCCTCACATTTGTTGCTTTTCTTTTTTTCATTTTTTATCCATTTATTTGAATTGTTTGTTTATTTGCATGGCTATATATATATACATACATACATACGTACATATATATATATATATAATATATATATATATATATATATAAAAGGTCGTCAAGTATGAAATTTGTAGAAAAGAAAAGAAAGTTTGCTAATGTTTTATAAATACAAGGAATAGTTTTATTCATCAAATTGACACCCATATTGTCAATACACTTTTGCCATTTCAGTGGTAACTTGTCCAGCACAGAACTGTAAAAGCCTGGCAATCAAGAGTCAGTAAAATCTTGGAAGACCTGTTTTACAACATCGTTGGAATTAAATTTTTTTCCTATCAAAAAGTTATCCAAATTCTGGAAGAAGTGGTAGTCAATGGAGGCAAGATCGGGTGGATGATGGAGAACTTCCAACTCCAACTCCTGTAGTTTCGCCAATGTCATTTTTGTAACATGTGGTCTGGCATTGTCTTGCAATAAAATAGAAGTGGGTCTGTTGACTAATCTAGGCTATTTTTTGTAAGATTTTGTATCATTTGGTCCAGTTGGCTGCAGTATATTTCAGCCATGATTGATGAGCCAGGTTTAATGAAATCATAATGGATCACATTTGCACTAGACCACCAAACACACACTACCAGCTTCTTTTGATGAATTTTGCTTTTTGGACTATGTTTTGGTGGCTCCTCTTTGTCCAACCATTGTGCTAAAAGTTTATGGTTGTTGCATGGGATCCGTTTCTCATCACATGTTACAATTCAATTCAAAAATGATTCATTTTTGTGAAGAGAAACTAGCATAATGCAGGCTTCCAAACATTATTGTTTCTGATTTTCATTGAGTTCATGTGGAAACCACTTATCCAACTTTTTCATTTTACCGATTTAAACTAGGTGAGTTGATATTGCTTGCTTGCTAACACCAAACAACAAAGATAATTCACGGGCACTTTGAAATGGATCTGATTCAATGGTGGCTTTCAGTTTGTCATTATCCACCTTTGTTTCTAGTCAACCTCATTGCTCATTTGTGAGGTGAAAATTACCAGAATGAAATTTTACAAACCAATTTGATACTGTCTGCTGTGTAATAACATTAGAATGAAATACCCCATTAATATTCTGAGCTGTCTGTGATGCTGTATTTCCAAGGAAGAACTCATATTTCAAAACTATGAATTTCTGACTTCTCCATCTCTAAACAAAAATAGCAAAAAACGATTTATGAATACTTTATACAGCACAAAATGAGTTAGAATAAAGAAATAGATGTGTCAGCTTTCTAACAAAAAATTAGAATTGTCAAAATATAGTAATGGTGTAAAATGAGCAGCTGTTAAAGTTTACCATATACCTTACTACAAATTTCATACTTGATGACCTAATATATATGTATGTGTGTGTATATATATATATATATATATAGGTGTGTATGTATATATATATATATATGTATATATATCTATATATGTGCGTGCGTGTGTGTGTGCATGCGTGCGCATGTATGTATATATATATATGTATATATATCTATATATATATGTGTGCGTGTGTGTGTGTGTGCATGCGTGCGCGTGTATGTATATATATATATATATATCAGAGACAGTGTACATTTAAACACATTAAGAAGTTTCCATCATAGGAATCCTTTATGCTAGAAAGAACAGCTAAAGTCCAAACCACTAACTAGGGAAAAATTTTCGAAGGGAATGAAACATAAAAACATTTACCATCTCTTTCCTGGACCATGGTTTCATTCCTATGATGGAAACCTCTTAATGTGTTTAAATGTACACTGTATCTTATATGAATAATATATAGTCTATTGACTAATTTTTCTATATGCTAGGCCACTGGTAGTAAAATTTCTAAAATCTTTATTACCCTAATATTATTAATTGTAATGATTTCAATAATTTATATTAAGATTTTTATAATTGTATTCTTATCTTATATGTATTGAATTATAATATATATATGTATGTTATTAAGGTTCTCGTTTTTGTTAAATAAATAAATAAGTCAACATTCTAAAATCTTAAAGCTGATGAACCAACTAAATTGTTTCTCCATTTTCTTATATTTGTTTATAAATTAATGGTAAAATATTTCTTTACCTTCACTCATTTAATACAATAAGTAAGTTAATTGCATTGCAATTAAAAACACTTGTGTATTAATAATTTGGGTATTGTACCAACAGTATATTGGATACATATTATCCCTTAGTGGGTTGGATTCACAACCCCTAACTTACTTGGTGTGTATATATATATACATATACACCCATTCAACACCAGATTCTACAAAAAACCACCCTATTGTAGCAGTACTGGCACAAACTTTCCCATCATCCCCAAAAAGCAGGAGAAATCTCAGTGAAACAAAAATAACACAAACAACCGAGCAAACAGTCAGTGTAAGCACAACACCAGCCACCAAATACTTCTTAACCAGATAAATTCTTTTTTATCTATATGCAACCTGACAAAAAGAGATCTGGAAAAGTGTCTTGGCTACCACACAGCACCAGCCTCTGTTACTACTCTAGAGAAGAAACTCTCCTCCTCGCTGCCATTAAGCCATAAACCTTTTTTTTTTGACACCCATTTTTAAGTGCAATCAACCCATTATTCTTGTGTCAACATTTCTACTGAATGCTCAAGGCATTAGCCCTTCCTATTTCAACTCATGTTTCTGTCTATGAGATTCAGCAAAATTACCCTGGACTTCATGTTAAGTAACCATACAAACGCTATCCATGATATTACTGTAGAGAAAACTCTTCTCAGATCACAATATGGTTCTTCGCAATCTGAGGTTTCCTTGCAGTCTGAGAAAAACCTGACTATCACCCACAGCACATTCCCTTCTTTGTCCTTACTGAAACTCACCTTGATAACTTTCACCTGGAAGCTGAATTGAAAGTAAAAATTTTACCACCATTCAGGCAGACCATATTGGCAGAAGAATGGGGAGGGTTGCCATTTTCTTGCACGATTCATTTACTGCAGATACAGATATTTCATTCTCCAATGGTTACTGTGAATTAGTATCCTTATATAGTAAAACAAACGACTTAGTGATAATTAGTCTCTACAGGCCAATCTAAGCACCACTACGATGCTTCAATGAATAGCTCAAGAAAGCCAAGCCAAGTCTTTCATCAACCAGTGCAAAACTGTTAGCATTTTAATGATGGGTGATTTCAATCTCCCGTGTATTGACTGGACTACACATACACTGTAAACAGGGCTGTACATTTCAACCCCAGAGAAAGCAGCAGTGAAATCACTGTCCAAATTCATGGATGAATTCTTCCTGTCTCAACTTGTGCTCGTCGTGCCTACGAGATTCAACAAAAACACCCTGGACTTAGTGTTAAGAAACCACACAAACACTATCCATGATATTACAGTGGAGAAAACTCTTCTCTCAGACTGTGATATGGTTCTTAGTAGCCTGAGGTTTCAGTAACCTAGAGAAAAACCTGACTATCACACACCAGCGCACCCTTTTGATCTCTTGGATCTCCACAAGGCTAGTTGGAAGGAAATCACAGACGATCTTTCGCTTGTTGATTGGTCTTTCTCAGATTCTCTCTCCCCAAGTAGCATTTCTGCATTGTGGCAGTTATTTGTGGACACTGTCACATACACATGTTCACACCACACTACACTATGGTCCATGGACAAAACAGAATGCCGGCTGCCTAAAAAAAATAAAAAGTCGCTTGTGAGAAAAATAAAAAGAATAAATAAGAAAATCAACAGACTAAAATATTGCCAGCTGCATCACTCCCATCTGTCAGATGTAGCTCTACTAGACCAAAACTGTTTGAAGTCTCATTACCAATGGGAGAATAACTGAGAAGTGGACCATTGAGAAAATTAAACTCAATCGCAAAGTTTTCTTCTCTTTCATCAAAAAATATAAGGTCACTGTCTCATCTGTCAAACCTCTGATTGCTAATGACAACACTCTCCATAATACTGCAGAAGACATGGTTGAGATTCTGTAAAAACAATACTGCTCTGCTTTCAGCAATCCCAGTATTGTTAACCTGGCCAACATATATGAAAAAACCCCACAGCACACCCTTTCTGACATATCATTTGACACCTTGGACATCATAACACCTTGAACATCATTTGACAATATTTTTTGTTTATCAATGGTAAAAGTGTAAAATTAGAAAAACATCGTTATAAGTTTCAATGTTGACAAATCAAAATGTTTCAATAGAAGCGGAAGCAACTGTTTAAAGATCTGAGAAACTGTAATTTCCCCTTTATAACTATTTCAATTCTCACACTATTTTTTTTTTTCAGTATGACTTGTCGACCACCACTGAAATTAATGAACCTTGTACATTCTAACAAATTAATATACAGTTTTTAATTTCAAACTTGCACCTTCTGTTTTGAACATGATAATTTATCAACATTGAAACATTTTAATTTAACATCATTGAAACATTTCAGTTTGTCAACATTGAAATATTTTGATTTGTCAACATTGAAACTTATAACAATGTTTTTCTAATTTTACACTTTTACCATTGATAAACAAAAAATATTGTTGAAACTAGTTTAGTATATATGTAAATAAATGTATTTTAAACATTTACGAGTTTTTGAAATTTAAGTGCATTTTCAGCAACACATTTTCCTATATATTTTCTTCTTGCATGGAAACACCACTCCCTCTTTTGCTATATATGTATATATATATATATAATATATATATAATATATATATAATATATATATATATATATATATATATATATATGTATATATATAAATGTATATACAAGGGCTAGAAATTCGTAAGAAAAAAATTTCTTGAAAATTAATTTGCTAAGATAAAAAGTACTATTCGAGCATGGTCAATGCCAGTACTGGTTGACTGGTCCCATGCTGGTGGCATGAAAAAAGCACCATTTGAGTTGTATGAATATTTATATATATATGTGTTATATTGCTCTAATTCAGTAATTCAGTTCTGTTCTGACTAGGTATCGAACTGAGTTTGGTGACTTCTGCCTTGTTTAGTAAATGTATTTGTATTTTGTTATTTTGTACAACTAATAGTTCTAATTTGCATACTGCTTTGTTTTGCACATGGATTTTTGGGTTCTGCTTTAATCAGCGTGTATTTTTGAGTATATATATATATTGCTGACATGTTCACTCCATTATTGCTCAACTTGCTGGATGAGTTAGATGGACAGGACTAGTTTTCACGTGGATAAGTCTGTATTAAAACATAGCAGAGTTATTTTGGTGATGAAGATGAGATGTTTTCCTGCAATGGTAACACTTCCATTTCAAATTGTCTTCAGCCCCCTTAGAACTTGCGGTTTTTTTACCTGTAGATTTAAAACATTTAACCTTTTGTACCTGCATAGGAGTAGAACTGTAGATAGTTTCTTTAGCAACTTTAGCAGCATTCTCTGTCTCAACAACAACTTCAATGGTTCGATTGAATGTAAGTTCATTGGCGTTGATTTTGAAAAGTGCTTTTAGCACAGCTTCGTTGTTGACTG